>NC_081571.1:17534520-17798769 GCF_022355385.1 Mustela nigripes
TCAGACCACTTTTGGTAACAAGGCTATTAAGAATAGGGCTGAAGCGGGGCGCCTGGGTGGCTCAGTGGGTTAAGCCGCTGCCTTCGGCTCAGGTCATGATCTCAGGGTCCTGGGATCGAGTCCCACATCGGGCTCTCTGATCAGAAGGGAGCCTGCTTCCTCCTCTCTCTCTCTGCCTGCCTCTCTGCCTACTTGTAATCTCTCTCTATCAAATAAATAAATAAAATCTTTAAAAAAAAAAAAAAAAAAAGAATAGGGCTGAAGCATTTACTTGAGCATACAGCAGGACTTTTTACAACTTGTTTCTATTGTATAACTAGTTACCAGTTGCCAAACTATTACTTTGAAAGCGGACACAAGTTCTCATGCTATTATTTTGAACATACATTAAATGGCTACCTTTCTTTCTTTCTTTCTTTTTTTTTTTTTTTTACAAAAGATAGTGCTTACCTTGAGTTCTTTGCTTCCTAAAAGATTTTCTAAAAATAAAATATTGATATTTTTATCTTACTACCTGCCCAGGTAAGTTTAGTTTATGGTTTTCCAAGTAGAGAAAAAGAAAGAGCAGAACAATCTCTTGTAGGGACAGTCCTGGCCCTAAAGTTCTGTAATTCTACATAAATATCAGACTCTGAGCCACAAGTTAAAAATCAAGAATCACATGTGGAATCTAAGAAATGAAACAAATGAGCCAAGTGAAACGAAGAAAGGAAGACAGGCAGGCAGACAGGCTGGCAAACCAGGAAACAGATTCTTAACTACAGACAACAAACATGGCTACCGGAGGGGAGGTGGGTGCGGGTATGGGTTAACTAGGTGATGGGGATTCAGGAGTGCACTCCCTGTGATGAGCACCATGTATTGCAAAGAAGTGTTGAATCACGATACCATACATCTGAAACTAATAATACACTGTGTATTAACTAACTGGAATTTAAATTAAAAAAAAAAAGAAAGAAATTTCATTTAAGAAATATTAAGCATTCACAAGGGTAGCCAAGAATATAGAAGTCAATAAAGCACTGTGTTCTTTCCCTAAGACATTTCTGTCTTACACAAGTGTACAAATGGCTGTAACACAAAAAGAAATAATTTGGCATGGAAGGAAAATCACCTTGTGTTTTTTCCTCCGGGAAAGACTCATAAAGGATCATGGTTATTGTGTTCCCGTTGCTCTAATAAGCCTAAGTTATCTGGTATTTATGGAAAACTACTAGACTTATTTCATCAGACAGGTTTTGGAAAATGCCTGTAGATTTTTCCAAGAGGGTACAAGACAGTGTAGATGATTTCTTAGACACTTTGAACCTCCATTAACTGATTATATTGAACAACATCTCAAGAGTCACTATTTCGTGTTTGCTTTTCAATCTGACTTTAGAACTCTACTATTCTCAGCCATAAGTCAGAACACAGAAGTTCTGCAGATGAGTTACTAAAGCAGAAAGCTTATTATACCACTCGTCTTCCACGGATCTTACACTGGGCAATAACAAAGTTAGAGAGGAAATGGCTTAATAATTCCAAGGTATTTCACTACATGAATGTGCATAGTATCATAAGAAATTATAAGCAAGAGACAAAATTATATACAGAATAGATCAGAATTTTTTTAAATAGCAAAGGAAATAGAACCAATATATTAATGAGTGCCACCTCATCAATGAGACTGTGAGCCATTTTATCTTAATATTTTCCCATTTATTTCAAAATTCTTTACAATGATCTATATTAATCCTATAACAGAAAAGGCCAATTAAAACATAAATCTCGCATCTCTCCCTCTGTTTCTATGGCATGTTGTTTACAACATGGTTCAGATTTAAAATTGGATATTTTAAGTTCCACTTAATTTCTGAAACTGACTTCTTTCATATAATTTAGTTTCAAGGATTTAAACTAATCAGAAAAATCTGCTGTAACATAGTGTCCTCGACCACCACAAACACCCTTGAACACTGCAGGTTTGCATCTCTGCAATAATTGGGCCAGATGCTATTCATCTGTATCTCTTACTGGCCTGTCACCAATTTTTAAATCCATAGGACATATCGATGAGCTCTTCTCTTTATTCACTGGATGGCTGAGGCAATGTCAGGAAGATTTAGAGCAATTCTCCTGGCTCAGACAGTGAAAATTCTCTAACAAAATATTGTTTTCCCAAAGCATAAAAGTTCGTTCAATAGCAGAAATGCTCTACAGTTGGCGGATTTAATTATCCTAGCATCTTAAATGAAGCAGGACGCTGAGCGAGAAAACAAGCACCATGATAAGCACCTTACAGACGGTGGTTTCACTACAGACAGCACCATCACAGCTGACAGCTACACACAGCCACAGTCTGCAATGGCCACAGAGTTTCTAAATGGCCATGACCTATACTACACAGAACTCCAGAAGCAATGCAAGAAAGCCAAATGCGCAGCACATTGCCAACTGGTCGATCGCCCATTCAGTCATTTATTGAACAAGCATTTACCAGGTTAGGCCCTCGAGATTCAGAGGCCAAGAAGTCACCTTCCCTACTCTCATCCTCTAAATTCTAAAGGGAAGACATGACACCATGATAGTCAAAATGTCAACATAATTGAGATCTGTAGGGCTATCTACAATGGACAGGAATGGAGCTCTCTCCCAAGGAGAGGGAGCTGTCAGTTCTACATGGGCCAGTCAAGAAATGTTTCGTAGATGAGACCACCTTTGAATTGAATCTTGACCACAGTTCTTGCTTTCTGCAGAGCTGTGGTGATGACTCAATGAGATAAATATACATATAGCAACGAGCTCAGAGCACCAGGCACACAGGTGTTCATACTGTGATAGTAATAGTAATGTTACCATCACTGTATCGGTATAATGGGTCACCAATAAGATACTCTTAAGAAATAACAACTGAAGAAGCAAGTAAAGAAAATAATATCTAGGTTACATTCACAACTGACTGACAATAAATGGAATGATAAAAATAGTCGTTAGTAGTTTTAGTTATAGTACAGGCAATGGAAACAATGCAAGATGACCAAATCCACACTGACAAAATTATGCAACTATACATGTCTTATACTTTTAAGAAAGCCTGGCCAAGGAAAGCAGAGAGGAGAAGGACTAATATTTACAAAGGACCTACCACAGGTCAAGCCAGGACCTTTATATACATATTTTCTTTTTAAAATTTTATTTATTTCTTTGGGGGGGAAGGGGGCAGAGAGAGAGGGAGAGAATCTCCAGCAGATACCCTGCTGATCATGGAGCCCAATGCGGGCCTCAGTTACATGGCCCAGAGCTCATGACCTGAGGTGAAATCAAGAGATGCATGCTTAACCAACTGAGCCACCCAGATGTCCCTATGTATGTTCTTAATTAAGTATCCCACCAATATTATTATACATTATCATCGCCATTTTAAAAAGGAAACTGAAATTCAGATAATGTTATTGACTTGCAAAGGCCACACAACTAATGAGTAAGAAATTCAGAATTTTGATCTTATAAGCACTTTATCTCAAATTCCATGCTATTCTCATTACACTATGAAGTATTTTCAGGTGAAAAGCCATATGATTAGTCATTTTCATGTGAAAAGCCATATGATTAGTCATTACTAAAAGATCATTTTATTTTGTTTTTTTGTTTTCTGTTGTGTTTTTTATTCTTGCTTTTTTTTTTAAAGTAGATTCCACATGCAACACAGGCCTAAACATATGACCCTGAGATCAAGACCTGAGCTGAGATCAAAAGCAGGACATTTAACCAACTGAGCCACCTAGGCACTCCAAAAGATCATTTCAAATAGTTCATTCCCTCAACACATTTAAAATACGATTTATTTTTCAAAAACAATTTACCCTGAGCTTTTCAGGTATAATAAATACTGATAATTCAGTACCTACCACAGTGCTGGGTTTTGTCACATGGATTGTTTCATTTAATCCTTATGACAACTAATAAAGCAGTATTGTTATTCCCATTGTAAAGATGAGAAAACTGAGTATCAGAGACAGAATAGATTCCACTGTATCTAGGGGTACAGGACAGACAACTAGGTGTTTGAAACTGTATATAAAAACTAGTGTTCTTCCTCTATATTATGTTACTTCACATATCCATGCTTAAATTACAGCATACCTAAGCAAATTTCCTCATTACAAATAGATTCGATATACAGACTTTTTGAACTTAAGTAATCAGTTAACTGGGAAACTAAGTTAATTTTCCATGCCTAAACAAGAAACTAGATCAAGGGAAATTTCTCAGACAGAAACTGGAGCACAGGCCCAGCTGACTAAATGACTCTTTATATCATTCCAACATGCTCCCTCGGGGCATGGGAAACTCACCAGCCAAATCAGGGCTACTGGCCTTTGTGAAGCAGAAGTCACCATTAGGAGACAATCCCAAGCCCAGAGTCCTCTGAAAGTGCCCAAAGCACCGTCAGCATACTGGAGAGAGGGCTCACATCTTCACTTCTAGAGTGGGACACAGAGGAACTCAGAATTCATTTTATAGAAAATCAGTATTCAATTTACAGAAAACTGACTTTTCCTGAGACTAAGCCTTAAAATATACATCACTGCAAGAACACACAGTTACATTATCAGAGCTGCTCAGACTAGAACAAAAGGACTTAACTCTTCTCTATTTGATGGAGTTAACATCTATGTAAGGACAGGTATAGCTTATAAATCCTAAATATCAACAGAAAGCACGTAACCTAAAATAGCCCATTCAATCCCAGACATTTTAATTCTCTAAGTGAAGTATCATAATTACTCTTAAGCTCCTTTTTCTTTGAAAACAGCTAAGATTTCCCATCAATTCAGAGCTCTAACGAATCACGAGGATGGTTTAGCATGTGCTCTGAGTTTCTGCAGGAAATTTTAATTTGACATTTTAAAATGTAAGCTGAATTATTTGTATCAACTGTGTGTTTATATCAATTGCAAACAAAACTAAAAGGTGTTACATTCGCTTTCACAACATAGATAATATACCAATCATATAGTAAAAAAAAAAAAAAAAAAAAAAATCTGTCCACTAAAAACGAAGGCTTTAAATATGCTCGAAGAAGTTAATTAGAGCTGTCACAGAAGTTTTATTTTTTTAAAAAAAGGGAAAAGGCACTACCACCAATGGCTACAGAGAATCTCATTTTCTAGTCCAACCAAATCCCAACACATCCTCAATTCCTTCCTTTCCACTTGAAAATGTCCGGCTTCCACATTTCCTAGGCTCATTCATTCCTATAGTCAAGGTAGATGCAGGAGCAACACAGACCATTTTGTTTTAAGGTGTAAGGGGAAGAAATGTTCTAAAGTCTCCAAACTTAAGGCTGAACCAAATCAATCTTACTTCAGATTAGAAACAGGTATTCAAAACCAAGAGAGGAGATGTGCCTGGGTGGCTCCCTTGGTTAGGCGGCCGAATCCTGGCTTTGGATCAGGTCATGGTATCAGCATCCTGGGATCAAGCCCCACATTAGGCTCTGCACTCAGCAGGGAGTCTGCTGGAGCTTTTCTCCCTCTCCCCATCCCCCAACTCCTGCACGTGCACGTGTACGTGCACGTGTGCCCTCTCTCTCAAACAAATAAATCTTAAAAAAAAAAAAAAAGGAAAAAATCAAAGACTACCTTGTGATATCTGAATGATAGATTCCTAGTGACCAGATTACCATTTCCTGAATTCCAATAAGCTCATATCCCAATTACTGAAAATAAATGGCTGCAATTATTATGACTCCCTTATAAGCATCTTTCCAGCTTTGTGTTCGTAATAGACAAGGGGATTCAAGGATCAAAAGACACAGAGAAGACAGTGCAGTAACTGATTAACTTACTGACAGCCACTGGGATTTCTTTTACACAGCACTAGAGTCTGAAAGTTTGTGTCCCCCGGAATCCATATAATGAGATCTAACCCATTAGGGGACAGTGTTAAGAGGTGGGGCCTTGGGGAGGTCATTAGGACACGTGGGTGAAGCTCTCAAGTATGGGATTGGTACCCTCTCAAAAGAGGGCCAAGGACACCTTCACCCCTTTGGCCCTGTGAAGACACTGAAAAAGGCACTTTGTATGAACCAGGAAGTGGGTTCTCACCAGACCAGGTCTGCTGGCACCTTGACATTGGATTCCAGCCTCCAGAACGGTAAGAAATACACTTTTGTTGTAGATAAGCCCCTAATCTGTGGTACTTCGCTACAGCCACACAAAGTTAAGGAAGCAGTGATGATGTCTGTTCTCACAGTTGACCAGTCTAAACCAGTTTATGAGTACCTTCACTCTAGCTCAGTGACTCCCCGGGTGTTCTCCATTAGGAAGACAACAAGCGGCTTGCTCACTCCAGCACGCTAGCAACGGGGGATTTTACAAAGTGCACGACCTACGTGACATGTCTGTAAGATAAAAATGTAACATCTCCAGTGAGTTTCTCCTGGGCTACTAATGGATGCTGTTGTTTTGTGTGGATCTGCAATACGAGGGCAGACAGCATGGGCGTGTGCATACCTTTTCTACTTAAAGAGCAACTCAATTTATCATTGCTCTATTTCAGTGCGGAAGGGGCGGTCACGGGGCAGTGCCTTATCTGTGATTTTGACGGTATAAATTGCCTGCTTCGGCACTGGCTATTCTAAGACTTGCTTACCGTTGTTTATATTTCTAAGCAAGGATCCAGTAATCACAGATTTAGAAGACTGAACAGCTCAAGACAGCCAGATTAGCTGTTCCAAAAAAGGAGTCAGGAGATATATGACCGTATCTTTTGTAGCAAATTTTGTACCTTTTGGGTTGATTTCAGTCACTAAATGGTCAAACCCTAAATAACCTCTGGAAGTAGCTGCTTGGCCGGGTAAGTGAATAACCCACAGAAAATTCCCACCTTCCAGTGCCTGGACTGAGGCAAGAGGAAAAGATTCTCATACCCTGCAAAAGCTCCCTTCGAATATGGAGAAAAGGAATGTGATTAGAACCGTCAGCTAGAAAATGGCCTCTTTCCTTCTTTCGGGGCCCTTGATTGAGGCCCAGATAAATAATGCATCACTGAAATGAAGACGAGGCAAGCATTTCCTTGACCTCCCAGCCGTGCTGGCAAAAGGGTGAGCAGAGGCCCCCTGAAAGGTGTGAGGAGGAGGAGGAGGCAAGTTTGCAGCAACCATTTACTGAAGCTTCAGTGCCCCTGAATAAAGGACGGACTTGAAATGATCAGAAAGGGTCTGTGCACCAGCAGGCTGCTTATGAGCCTCAACGGTCAGCTGGGGAAACTGCAGCTTCCTACAAAATGTTCTCTACAAAATGTTCTCTACAGGGTGCAGTGTTTCCAATATGTTGATTTCCTTATCTGGGCCTAAAAACCTCAACAACAACAACAACAACAACAAAAGCACTGTATAATGAACTCTTGGTTAAGGCCTAAAGCACACCCAAAGGCAACTGGGCAAGGAGGTCCAGTGGTAGGAGGAGCACGTGAGAAGGGCCTGTGGTCTCCGCCTTCCAGTGCCCATTCCTGGGTGGCTGATGCAACAGCAGGCACGCGCTCTCACTGTTCATTTGTCACTGTTCTGTTGTCAAAGAGCCCAGAGTCACGAGTCTCCATCCCACAGAAACATCCACAAGCTGCCTGAAGGTGATCTGAAAAGCCACCCCTGCCCCATACATCGCTTGCTCTCTACACATTTATTCAACGCACTCAACCTATTAATTTTTAAGCAGTTCTATTTCCTCAATACAAAAAAGAAAATTACCTTTAAAAGCTTTCCTGGGCACTGGATTTCCCATAGCGCTTTTGGAGTTGATATAAGAGTTGTTACACGATCCAAACAAAAAAGAGGTGAAAGGAGTGATTTTAAGGATAACATCCTGCCAACAGCACACGGACCCTGACGCCACCGTGGGCAGGATGAAATGGCAGAGGCATGGGCTGCCAGTCCACCTGGCTGGGAGGAAAGTGGTTCATTCTCAGAGGCCTATCAAGCCCTGGTCTCTGCCAAGGCTGTCAAAGCACTCTAACAAACCTCCCGTGGGGGTGGATTTCCATTATGAGTAGAAATGATTCTCAAGACTCCAGGGCTCCAGGAGGAAGCATCTTTGCTCCTACTGGGAACCCAAGCAAAAAAGTCTTTATATTCTTTCCACTCTATCTTCCAATTCCTCTGCTTTTCACCACTCCTGCTATGAAGAGAACATGCCACAACAGCAAATCAAATGCTACACACACACACACCCTCTGAATAAAACCATCAGCGGAATGACCACAGGAAAATAATACAGAGCAGAAAACTTTCAGATGATAGTCCCTGGACAAATTACTCACTTGAAAATTCTTTCTCAGTACATGCACATTACATGCACATCTCTTTAGTGTTTTAATATAATCTTCTGTGATATAGTGGTTAAGAGCATAATCTCTGGAGAGAGACATTTACAACTCTGGCATTTACATCTCTGGTCTTGGACATCTTATTTTTAAATAACAAGTTCTGTGCCTTGGCATCCTCCTCTGTTAAATGGGGATTGGAATCAACTGTTATGAGGATTAAACATGTTAATACATGCAAAACATTTAGAATAATGCAAATAAAGCTATGATCATTATTATTATAGTTCAAAATTGCTTTCACATGTATTATTATAGTTGTCCCCACAAGCACTCTATGAAACAGAAGTGATCATTTTATCTATGTTTTATTGGTAAGTATGAGGCTCAGTGAAGTGATTTGCTGAAAACAAAAATAATCTGGCCAAACCAAGATTTGAATTGTGGTCTTTTGGCATTAAACCTTAGATTGTTTTCCATTACATGGTATTATTTACATGTAAACAACAACAAAAGCAACTATTATAAAATACAGACACTAGATTAAACTCCTAAAAAGAAGAAAACGATTGAGAACATCATTGTACCCAGTTTAGGAATTCATTCTTGGAATAAGCAAATGATGAGCTGATGGTAGAACTTATAATGTAGCTAAAGCTTGTTTTTAGGTTCACTGTGTAGTACTTTGGAACCCCCAAAATTCTGAAGCGAGGGGAGAAGAGGAATGTATATCAATTTGTATTCGTTGCTGTATATTATACTTTTTGTGAAAATAGGTAAACTGTCACCTTGAGAAACCCCAATATACAAAAATGCAGAACTACCAGATGGTTGAGTGACTCATTACGAAAGGAACCACCAAAGGGCTCAAATGTTTAAATGTGAGCCCTGCTCTCTTACATTGCTCTAATTCACAAGCTAGCAATGGACTTCTTGATCAATGACATTCAGGCTACGCCCGCTTAGATCTAGAAGACTGAGAATTTCATCCCTCAGCATTCTTCTTCACATGACACTTAGACAAGTTTTATGAGACAAGCAGAAGACTGGTGAATATAAATGAACAACTGGCAGATATTCCTTCTTTCCTAATGAATTTTGTAATTTAGAGCATTTGAATGGCTCCCTAGGGGAAGAATTCTTTCATGACTAACACTCTTTCTAGTAATTGCATCTATTTCTAATTCATAAAATTTAAATGCTTGTTAGCCTTCAAGAACTTGTCTTCTATTTAATAAAGATTAATCTTTTATTTTTTTAAAGATTAACCTTCTAATTTATGAATCTAGAATTGATTTTTAATATGTACTCTACATACAAATTATCCCTCACACAAATTATCCCTCAAAATAATTTTTAAAAACCATGTGGACAGATGCACATTGAAAACTAAATTTCAAGCAAAGGGAGTACGCTAAAAATTATCATCTTAAACAAAAAGACACAAAAACTCTGAAAGACCAGCAACTTGCACTCTACGTATATCAGTACATATCAGTGATATCTATATATCTATACATATATCTATATATCATATATATATACACATAGATACACACACACACACACACACACACACACACACACATACCACTGTCAGGGTTCTGTCAAACCTTTATAAAAGTCCACACAAGACTTCCCTTTAAGTTCACCTGAGCAACTCACATTTAAATGCCCTCTCATCCAAGTCAACCAATGACCATTCCATAGCTAAAGAAACACACCCCTTCACTATTAATTCTGAAACTGTTTTCAGTACAAGATGTACAAGATGTATAATATTCTAGAAATATGCCTCTTAAAGCCATTCAGATGGAAATATTTCATCCTTTTGATATGTACTATAAAATCCATAAAATTTAAATCTCTCTAGTGAACATTACTGAGACATAAAGTATTATTTAAACCAAAGAAAGGAAATTAGATTTTTCTCTAATGGTCAGAGTTTACGTCTCAGTCATGCTTAAGGCTATAAGACATTACTACATGAAAAAAATTTAAACAAGACAAAAAGCACCTTTATGTTAAGTAATTAATAACTGAAAAAACAGAAATCTGTGAGTAATCATTTAAGCTTCAGAGATAGGTATTGCGCTTTATTCCTACGGTTAATCCTGTCTACCTCTATCCTCAGTCTGGATGGAGATCAACAGCTATGTATTTGTTAAGCACGTGACCCAACTTCCTCAACTTCAGCAAAATGCATGTTTCACATTCCCTCCCCCATCCGACCCCCCGTGCCACACAGATCCCCCAAGTCCTTGGTTCTTTCCTGTAAAGTCGAAGTCATCCCACGACACCCCTCTTACCTGTTTCCCGTCCAGGGTGTACAGGCGTTTCACCACTCCCGAGTCCAGCTTGATGGCATCGGTGATGTCAGTGAGAACCTGCTCAAAGGAATGAGCGGTTTTCTTGTTCAGCAGAATCCTGACAGCTTTCCGTGGCTTCACCCCACTTCGGATGATGGTGACCAGCTTGGGCCGGATGAAATCCTTATTTTCCCGCACCTCTGATGGGCTCCCTTTGGCAGTGGCCAGTGAAGACACTGCCCGGGAAGCCGAGGTGGTCTTGACATTCACGGACCAGTTGGGATTCACGTTCTTGGTGTACTCCAGTTTCTTGAAGGGCTCTATTGACCCACACACATAGCTCTCTCCTACGGAAGACAGAAATATATTTATTTTATTTCTTTTTAAGATTCTTTATTTGACAGAGATCATAAGTAGGCAGAGAGGCAGGCAGTGCGGGGGGGGGGGGGAGGCTCCCTGAGCAGAGACCCCCCCCCCAAAACACAACGCGGGGCTCAATCCCAGGACCCTGAGATCATGACCTGAGCTGAAGGCAGAGGTTTAACCCACTGAGCCACTCAAGTGCCCCGGAAGTGAGAAATATATTTAAATTTACACTAAGGTGAACTCTTTTCCTTTTTCCTAGTCTCTGATTTTTCCTTTTCTACCAGAAGTGAGAGCAAGTTTTGACTTTCTTTCTTTTTTTTTTTTTAAAGGTTTTATTTATTTATTTGACAGAGAGAAATCACAAGTAGTCGGAGAGGCAGGCAGAGAGAGAGAGAGGGAAGCAGACTCCCCGCTGAGCAGAGAGCCCGATGCGGGACTCGATCCTAGGACCCTGAGATCATGTCCTGAGCCGAAGGCAGCGGCTTAACCCACTGAGCCACCCAGGCGCCCCAAGTTTTGACTTTCTGAACAATGGAAGCATGACTAACAATTAATGAAAAGAATGATTTTTTTTTTTTTTTACTTCTAATCTGGCTCTGTCAACACCAGATTGATACCTTAGAGAGGGAAAAAATCATCATTCTTCCCTTTCTTCATTTACTGACTGCTTTTTCTGACAGAAATACAGACATTGAATAGACATCAAGAATAAAATTGAATTTAAAAAAGGAAGTATTTTTTGGGATTTGGGGCTATTTATATTTGCAGGAAACTTCAAAATCAGAGGTACCTACATTTAGGAATAATGTAAATAACACAATTTGAAAACTTAAAGTGGATCAGAAAACAGCTTCTTAGAATAGTTCTGTGATTCACTGTATGGTGAGAGATGGGAGCTACAGTTGTGCTGAGCACAGCATAGCAAAGGTATGGAGAAGCTGAATCACTACATTGTACACCTGGAGGTAATGCAACATTGTGTGTCAAATATACTCAAATTTAAAAATTTTTAAAAAGCTATGTAATTTATAATTTTGATGGGAATGTGTGCTAAACATTTTGTAAATTCAAGTAAAATTCCAATAACAAGCAAAAGTTCTGTCACCTTCTAGACCCCAAGATCTCACCTGCTGCTGTTCGCCTGCTTGGACCCACCATCCTCTGTCCCAAGTTCCTCCTTAAGTACTTCTTTCCAGTTTATCTCTTAATCAGGCAAAAGCCCCAGGGAGCACAGCATCCCCTGAAGGAAACCAAAACTGCCCCTCAAGC
The DNA here is from genome assembly GCF_022355385.1 of Mustela nigripes. Classification (NCBI taxonomy): domain Eukaryota; kingdom Metazoa; phylum Chordata; class Mammalia; order Carnivora; family Mustelidae; genus Mustela; species Mustela nigripes. The sequence goes on from NC_081571.1 coordinate 17,546,772, forward strand.
AATAATGGATGTTTGCCAGAAGAGCCATCCAAACGCAAACCATTCAGACCAGTTAGAGTTTAATCACTAAATCAGCCCCCCAACCCAGATGGACAATGGTACTACCCACAGTTACCTTTACCCCATTGCAATGCTAAAAATTCATCCCCAGGAGGTGGAGACTTAACATGCAAATGAAACATTTGATGTTTGAAGCAGCCTGGTCTGTCCACTGGACCTGAGTTCCCCTTTCCCAGGATTTCCGACCCTACACACTTAAACAGTGTCCTTTCAAGCTGTTGTTCGGAGAGTCAGTCTGACACCTTTGTACTGACTGTATGTCCCTTCAGCTGCAGCTGCCTGTGCTTTTATTTATTATTTTTATAAACACACAATGTATTATTAGCCCCAGAGGTACAGGTGTGTGAATCACCAGGTTTACACACTTCACAGCACTCACCATAGCACCTACGCTCCCCAATGTCCATAACCCCACCTCCCTCTCCCTACCCACCTCCCCTGGCAACCCTCAGTTTGTTTTGTGAGATTAAGAGTCTCTTATGGGGGCCCGCCTGGGTGGCTCAGTGGGTTAAAGCCTCTGCCTTCAGCTCAGGTCATGATCCCAGGACCAGCCCCACACAGGGCTCTCTGCTCGGCGGGGAGCCTGCTTCCCTCTCTCTCTCTGTCTGCTTCTCTGCCTGCTTGTGATCTTCGTCTGTCAAATAAATAAATAAAATCTTAAAAAAAAAAAAAAAAGAGTCTCTTATGGTTTGTCTCCCTCCCGATCCCATCTTGTTTCATTTATTCTTTTCTACCCCCCAAACCCCTCATGTCGCATCTCCACTTCCTCATATTAGAGAGATCATATGATAGTTGTCTTTCTCTGATTGAGTTATTTCGCTAAGCATAATACCCTCTAGTTCCATCCACGTCATCGCAAATAGCAAGATTTGATTTCTTTTGATCTGCCTGTCCTTTAAACACTGGGTCCAGTCTCATTTCTACTGTTGCTGGGTCCAAAGACCCGAATCCTGTAACAACCACACTGCCTGTCCTCCCATTTACACGGGGCCAAGTGCAGCGATCCGCATACACTAGGAAGCCAATTCATGTTTGTTTACAGATAAAAAGTTCTGAGAATGGTTAACTTATAAACTGTAGCTTCAGAAACTGACTCTAAAATAAGTGTAATTACATAAAATGAATAAGGTTCGAGGATCTAATGAATAACATGGTGACTATATACTGTGGTATAACTGAAATTTGCTGAGAGTAGAACTTAAGTATTTTCTCAAAAAAAGAAAAAAGATAAATAAATAGTAAATAATGGATGTGTTAATTAACTTGGTGGAGGGAATCTTTCACAATATATACATATATCAAATCATCATGAGGTAGGCTTTAAATATCTTACAGTTTTGTTAGTTATACTCCAGTAAAGCTGGGGTGAAAAAAAAGAAGAAAAAGGAAGAAAGAAATTAATTAAATTAGATTTTATTAAAAATGGCTCCTTAACACAGAATTGTTTAATGAAAATACTCTATTAAATAGATGTGGCTCGCACAAAAAAGAAAGTAACACACATACCAAGTGATGATAAATCATAAAATGAACGAATATATATATATATATATATATATATATATATGTATATATGTAAATATTTCATAAAGTTAGGTCAGTGCATTTTGAAGTTAAAGATTTTATCATGGCTTTTTTGTGTGTTATTCTTTATAACAAGGAGTAGTTAAAATGCTAAAAATCTTTCATAATTGCAGGTAAAGTGACCTAGGTCTAATCCTACACAGCCCATTTACTTTTATCTAAATCCTTGTTCTATTTTTAAATTACTAGTGCAAGCATCCAAAGCCACAGTATCCACATAAAAATAATTGAACCAGGGTTTCAAAAATAAGAAAGCATTGTTATACATGTTATCAAACATTTACTCTGTAAGTGCTTTTAGAATACATTCTAGTGGGTGTTTATATATTGTGTCTTACTATAAGTTGCACACATAGTAAATTCAGCAAACCCCTTCTCTATTCACCTAGCAGGTTATTACTGGTCCCAACTATGCTTTTCTTAAGATGTATGTAGAGATCAAAAACATATGCATGGGGGGGTCCCAACGACAGTGGTGCTTCTGAGGCTTTGTGGAGATGGGGGAATGTTCTGATGGGAAGAGAAATGGAAGTCTGAGCTCTGGCCTCTTAAGATCTTGGGCAAGTCCCTTAGTCTTCTCAGTGGTAGTTTATCTATATATCTGATGAAACTATTTCAGTGGAGACTCATCTCACTCTGTTTTTGTGAAGATCAAATTAGATGACAGAGGTTACAGTAATCTCAAATACAAAACTTCTACACAAATGGAAACCCCCTCTAAGGCTGCATTACCCTGATTGTGCAGTAAGCCTGAAAGGAAAATTAAAAAAACAAAATTACTAGAAATCCGTGAGCAGATCGTACATTATAAGGTATTAATTGTTTCTAGCTAGTTACAGCAGACGTCACCTTGGGTCCATCTCAATATGAGGGGGCCCCAAATGGTCCTCAACAAAGCAGACACAGCCCAAAATAGAGCAGGCAAAACCCATCTGTCGGAATTCTGTGCTAATCGGGGATATGCAACTGTCTGATTATTTCTAAGTTTATGTCCTAAGCTAATAATTAATATCAAAACAAAGTGAGTGGTTTATGTAAGGGCCTATTTAGCCAGAGCAGCCCCACCTCGGTTAAACAGCCATTTTGTTGTTTATGCAGTAAAACTTTTAACTGACCCTGTCCCCCTCCTCCCCTTCTCCCCTCAACTTACTTAAAAGCAAGTCCTTGCCATTTGCGACAACATGGATGGAACTAGAGCGTATCATGCTTAGCGAAATAAGTCAAGCAGAGAAAGACAACTATCATATGATCTCCCTGATATGAGGAAGTGGTGATGCAACATGGAGGCTTAAGTGGGTAGAAGAAGAATAAATGAAACAAGATGGGATTGGGAGGGAGACAAACCATAAGTGACTCTTAATCTCACAAAACAAACTGAGGGTTGCTGGGGGGAGGGGGTTTGGGAAAAGGGGGTGGGATTATGGACATTGGGGAGGGTACGTGCTTTGGTGAGTGCTGTGAAGTGTGTAAACCTGGTGATTCACAGACCTGTACCCCTGGGGATAAAAATATATGTTTATTAAAAAAAAAAAAAAAGAAGGGAATCTTTCTGCCCTTCAACAGACGAATGGATAAGGAAGATGTGGTCCATATACACTATGGAGTATTATGCCTCCATCAGAAAGGATGAATACTCAACTTTTGTAGCAACATGGATGGGACTGGAAAAGATTATGCTGAGTGAAATAAGTCAAGCAGAGAGACTCAGTTATCATATGGTTTCACTTACTTGTGGAGCATAACAAATATCATGGAGGACATGGGGAGTTGGAGAGGAGAAGGGAGTTGGGGGAAATTGGAAGGGGAGGTGAACCATGAGAGACTATGGACTCTGAAAAACAATCTGAGGGGAATGAAGTGGTGGGGGGGTGGGAGGTTGGGGTACCAGGTGGTGGGTATTATAGAGGGCACAGATTGCATGGAGCACTGGGTGTGGTGCAAAAATAATGAATACTATTATGCTGAAAATAAATAAATTTAATTTAAAAAAAAAAAAAAAAAAAAAGCAAGTCCAGGAAACCAGTCCCAGGTAACAAAGCCCAAATACAAGGGTGGTCAGGTCAGGTAGAGATAATAGCCTGAACGCAGGGAATGCATGGATGAGTCGGGTCAAGTGGAGACATCCAATCAATGGGGCGCGCATACTGTCTTCCCAGCTTCCAAGGAGTACAGGCCCCGACTTTTGGGCGCCAATTCTGACCAAAATGATAGGCTAGTTCTAATAGCTACTATGGGGTGAATTGTAATTCAATTGGCCACCCGTGTGTGACCTAGCATGACTGTGCAGCTTTCTCTGTGTGTTACAATTTCATTGGCCACCTGTGTATGGCCAGGCCCAACCACATGGCCTTTGCTCTATAAAAGTTAGTCTGTAAGGTAGGGAGGGGTCGCCTCTTTGCAAGGGACGTCCCTGGCTGGTCAGTTTGATTCTTGATGCTTGGCGTGAAATAAAGCTTTGCTTGACCTTCGCTTTGTATTAGTCTCACTCCTTTGACCATGGACCCATTATTGGGGGACCCAACAGTTTATACTCCAAGAACAACAAAAAAACTTTTTAACTTCAAAAAATATATAATTAGGAAAGCTAGGAATTTTAAAGTACTTGCATTAACAATATGGAGTGGGTTTGTTAAAAAAGAATATTAACACTTTTTTTACATTTTAATAAAGAACACTGAAAAAAAAATTGAAGCATGACACTTTTGAGAAGGTAATGCTAATTTGGTTTTAGCAACAATGACCGGAAGAAACATATGTTAAATCTGTGCTGTCCCTTAGTGTCTCCTCTGCCTGGCTGAAAAGGAATCTTGGGGAAGGGTGTGAGATCCAATAAAGAATGATATTGTGCCACATGGAAAGCGACAGCACTTTCAGAAGAGGACAGAGCTGGTCACCAAACCCAAGATCACATACCACTCACTGCTGCCATTTAGAATCTACTACACTGTTCAGGAATTCAATAAGACAAGATGGGTTTCCTTATGCTAAAAAGCTTCTATTACATTTTGCAAATATATTTACATTAAAGACTTATTTGACCCCACATTTTGGCAACTTTTCTTTTAATCATAATTCTGAACTTCTTCCCACCTCTAGAGATACTGCCTTGTCTTGACTCAATTTAAAGTTGATTTTCTGAATTTTTTAGAAAATAACTTTTTAATTAATGTATTAATATCATCGACAACTGTAAATTAGCAAATGTAATTGTTCTGAATGCAAAGAATATATCATCTTAATTTGGTCAAATAGCTATGTGTATCCAGTGTTTAATCTCTCCCTAAATGGGGCCACAACTTAAGGGATATGTTATATTCTTGATTAGAAAATCATCAAAAGGTTGCATTCAAGTCCTGACAGATACGGGTATTAAAGGCCACTGAAAAATTAAAAAATAAAGTAATACTTGTAATCCCTGTAATAAACTTCCTATATACACTAAGCCATCCCAAAGGTTTATGGTGTAATTTATACTGCAACAATAAAATAAAAGTTAATTTAGCAAAACCAAAGTATATTTGAGCAAAATGGTCTGATGTTATATTTATAATAAAAAATTATACTTGATCTTCAAACTATTTCTGGCACAGAGCTGCTAAAACCCTTGGAATTTCCTAAGTGATTAGAGAAATAAAGATATCTTGATATGCATAACAAGCCCCTTTCAACCACATTTTAGTTTATGTTAACAAGGAGGCCTGGAAAGCACATGAGGATGGGGGCTGGATGCCAGGGGAACCATCAGTGTGATGAGAAGGTAGAAGCTTTCAGTCTACCTCCCTGACTTTAGAGAGGGGAGAGGGGCTAGTAGCTGAATCCAGTGATTTAATCACTTGTGCCTATGAAATGAAGCATCCATTTAAAAAAAAAAAAAAAAAAGGACAGGGTCCAGAGAGCTTCCAGTTGGTGAATATTCAATGGGAGTGGTGAGCTCAGAGAACATGAAGGCTCCAATCCCTTTCCATAGTGCTTGCCTGATGCATCTCTTCCATCTGGCTGCTCCTAAATTATATACTTTTATAATAAACTGGTAATCCAGGAAGTAAAATGTTTTCCCATGTTCTGTGAGCCACTCTTGCAAATTAATTGAACCAAATGAGAGGGGTCATGGGAACCTCTTATCTATTTATTGGCCAACCCATCAGAAGCACAGGTGACCACTTGGTTTTGATTGGTGGGTATACGGGTAAGACCCACACACAGGTCAGAATGGGTGACCAGCATTTGAGGACCCCAAATGTGCTTTGAAAGTTTGTGATTATTTACTGTAGGTGAAGCTTAATAAGGATGGCAAGATGGAAAGATCATAGATGGTTTAAAGGAAATGGTGTAACAGTCTATTTAGAAGTAGAGCTGGGAATTACCAAACATCATGACTTACTTGCTGGTTGGTTATCATACTGCTGGTTTTGTTCCAGTTTATTCAATCTAAAAATCTTTGTGTTAAGACTGATTCTCAACTTGAAATTTAATAATCTGGGTGTCCAAGACACCCCAACAAATAGAGAGCTGTATAAGAAGCATCTGTCTGGATTTCTGTGGCATTTATAAAAGTCAAAAAACTAGTATCTGCTTTTTTTTTTAAGATTTTATTTATTTATTTGACAGGCAGAGATCACAAGTAGGCAGAGAGGCAGGCAGAGAGAGAGGAGGAAGCAAGCTCCCCGCTGAGCAGAGAGCCTGACACGGGGCTCGATCCCAGGACCCTGGGATCTTGACCTGAGCTGAAGGCAGAGGCTTTAACCCTCTGAGCCACCCAGGCGCCCCCTAATATCTGCTTTTAAACACAGATAAAAATCAAGAAAATGACTGTTAAAAAGAAAAAAAAATAAGGAAATAAAGCATGATATTATGTTGGGATCCAACCAATGCTTACTAAAATAACAGAATATGTTAATTTCTTCCCTGAAAGATCTAAGTATTTTGGGGCTCTTGGAGAAATGGAATGATTTCTGTGTAAGCATATTAGATTATTTTTCAGGTCCTGAAGGTTCTATGTTTAACTTTGTTTTCAAAAAATCACACAAGCATTTGTAAATTTATTATATTGCTACTGTTCAAAATATGGAAATAAATGTTCTTTAACAAAGTTTATTATTTCAAAACCTGTAAAGTTAATTCTATTTGGCCATGAGCTCCCATTATGAAATTAAAGATTTTCCACTTAAAGGAAATTATCTAAGTCACTACTGAAAACTTCCAGGAATGTGATACCAGCTTCCTGGTTGACCAGGCCTATGATGAATGAGCTAGGAAGGTATCCTTCCACAAGATCACATATTAGGAGATTCTAGAAGCTTGCTCCATTTTCCCCTTACTGCTGGAGCTTTTTCTTTGGCTCAGAGTGGGACTTGTAAATGTCCTATATAACATCACTTGACCTCAGTCTGAAAATGACCTAATCTCTGGTTGCTACTTCCTCTAGGACTTCTTTAGTTCCAAAAGTGGCATATTCAGAAGAATCTTAAGTGAGAGATACCTATAAAAATTTCATTTTTCCAGCGAATAAAGCTTCTCAATAAAAGCTGTAGACTTGGGGTGCCTGGGTGGCTCAGTGGGTTAAGCCACTGCCTTCGGCTCTGGTCATGATCTCAGGGCCCTGGGATCGAGTCCCGCATCAGGCTCTCTGCTCAGCAGGGAGCCTGCTTCCCTTCCTCTCTCTCTGCCTACCTCTCTGCCTACTGGTGATCTCTCTCTGTCAAATAAATAAATAAAATCTTTTAAAAAAATAAATAAATAAAAGACACTGATTTAAGAAGATTTTGATAGTGCTATTAAAGGCAAGAGAAAAGATTCCTCAAAGGCACTTTGGGTCATTCTTCCATGGAATTCTTTTATAATATCATAGTATACAAAAATAAGCTTCCAGAAAATAAAATTTGAATGTGTATGTCATACCTATAGAAAATGTCAAGTTCTCAAATTCAAAGCAACAGAAAAATAACATTAAAAAAAATGAGAGATCCAAATTTTTAAATTTAAAAGTACTCTGAAAAGTAGGGAAATTAAAATAAAAAGGCAAAAACAGACTGAGGATCTACACAGAACAACGGGTTACTATACTGGGCAAAGCTTGTTATAATTTACAAAAATACAGGGTACCAAAATATATGACAAAAGATAAAGACAAAATATATAGAAACTAGAATATATTACTAGTGCCATTATAAATCAGTAAAAACCTTTTTTGAAAGCAACATGGCCAATTGTATTTGGAACCATGAAAATGTATATTCTCATTGTTAAAACTTTCTCCTAAGAACATAACAGAATAACAAATAACAAAACTGCAAAAAAATTTAAAAATTAAAAAAACATTTTAATAAAATAAAATTAAGAAACAACAAAACTGCAACAAGCACATACAGCATTAGCTATGAAAACTAAAAACGAGGGACGCCTGGGTGGCTCAGTTGGTTGGACGACTGCCTTCAGCTCAGGTCATGATCCTGGATTCCTGGGATCGAGTCCCGCATCGGGCTCCCAGCTCCACAGGGAGTCTGCTTCTCCCTCTGACCTTCTCCTCGCTCATGCTCTCTCTCGCTGTCTCTCTCTCAAATAAATAAATAAAATATTTAAAAAAAAAAAAAAAAGAAAAAAAGAAAACTAAAAACGAACCACAAACTCCTAAATTTTCAATAGGAGGTACAAAATCTGAATTTACCACTCTGGGAGTTAAAAGACCCCTAAGTCATGAGCTTGTCTTCAAAAGAGCTTAGAAACCAAAATGTACATATGAAAAGACTTCACCACAAGGCAGTAAGCGATAATTGCTAAGTAAGGGGTCCAGGCAACCCTAACTCGGGAGAGAAGGAAATCACTTCCCACTTCCCACTGAGCAATCAATAAAGAAGAAATGGAATTCATGCTGGCCTTGGAAGTGAGGGTAAGATTTTTCACTAGCAGAAAAGAAAGAGGACAGCAATTCAGATAAAAATAAAATAAAAATATTCTCCTCCACACGATACAGTAAAGAGACAGTCTGAGAGATATTACTATGTCTTTCTCAAAAAATAAAATAAAAATGGTTCCATGGACAAACAAGTTAGAGTAAGACTGTGATAGGGTCCAAGGTCAAAGCTTTTGTGCATGATCAGAACCAGGATTCAGAACGCTTGCACTGGCTTCCATGGAAAGGGAGGACTGAAGGTAGGATGTGGGAAGAGAGAAGATGAGAAAGTTGGTATAACAGACCAGGAGAGGAGATGGAGAATTGAGCTTTACATATGTGCACCACGAGCAGAGAGGAGTGGGCACAATAAGAAGTACTTAGCAGATAGAATCAGTTGACTAGGTGGTAGAATTGGCAACTGTCTGGATGTGGGAACCAAGGGAATCGGAGTCAAAATGACAAAAATGAAATGATGACATCAGAACTTCCATTTTGTTGACTTTTCATATACCACCATACGTAGAATAAGAAGGGAACCAGGTTTGGATTTGATGGTAAGGGAAGATACTAATTTGGTTGTGCGCATACTAAATTTGAAATTCCTAGGAGCCAATTAGTTGGAAATTTCCAGCAAGCAGTTAGAAATATAAGCCTGGAGTTTGAAGGGTGATGCATATGGCAGCTGCAGAGATGGAACCGAAGAAAACACTCCAGGAAACCAAGCCCGTTTGGACAAGAAAAAATGCAGAGCGACACCAGTCTCTAAAGAGTGCCCAGAGATGGAGGAGCCAGTGAAGGGAATGAAGAGAAATCAGGTGCCTGATGCCTTGGAAATGGAAAGGTAAGTGTGAGACTGGAAGAGATCTAGATGCGAGCATCCAATGCTCCAGGTTCAGCAATGATGATAAGGATTCCTGAGAGATCACTGGCGTGGCCACTAAAAGACCACGTGTGGCCCTATCCCTGACTTGCAAAGGCTTTGGTATAAATTAAGTAAGTATATTATAATGTCATGATGCTAATCAAGGAGTTGAAGTGTGATTGGAAGCTACACAACTAGAGACAGCATATAAGATATTTCTAAGCACAGGAGACATCTGGGTTTGACAGGTCAGAAAGAGCAAGGCAAGAATTTTTTAGATTGTGAGAGATTTGTGTCTCTGTAGGCTGAGGGATGAGGATAGAGACACCATTGGCAGAAGAAGTTATGTTAATGTCTGCCATGCAGCAGATCCTGTTCTAACCCATGCTGTTTAACCTGTAATCCTCAACACAATCCTATGAGCTAAGTATTAATATACCACTTATCACAGGGCACAATGAGGTACAGAGAGAGAGGCAGGGGCTCAAGGTCACATGGCTAGCAAAGGCTGAGCCAGGATTCAAAGGCAGGTTGACTGACTCCAGAGCCATAACTTAACCATGACATTACGCACCTTCAGGAGAGCACCATCTACTGCCCTAGCAGGAGAGAAGGGGAGCCTGGAGAGATGGGAGAGCACAAGCAAAGAATGCAGCTGAGCTCACTGCTAAGTCTCTCGGTGGGTAACAGGAGAAATGGACAAAACTGAAGGAGCAGGAAGGAGCAGGGTCACTGAGAGAAATCCATTAAAGACTGTGCGCTGTGTATCTGACCTAAGACAGACTCTGGCATGGAAAAGCAGGAACAAATACAGGTTGCATAAAGAAGGGATAAACAAATTGTCAAAGAGAAACTAAGATGTGTATTTTCAGTTTACGAGCCAATTGCAATAGCGCAGCAAAGAGAAGACCACACAAGACTCAAGTGGTAGGAATATGAGGAGCTATTATTGAATTTTTTAAACATTCTTGCATCTGTCGGGGCACCTGGGTGGCTCAGTGGGTTAAAGCCTCTGCCTTCGACTCAGTCAGGATCCCAGGGTCCTGGGATCAAGCCCCACATGGGGCTCTCTGCTCAGTAGGGAGCCTGCTTCCCTTCCTCCTCTCTGCCTGCCTTTCTGCCTATTTGTGATCTCTGTCTGTCAAATAAATAAATAAAAATCTTTAAAAAAAAAACTTCTTGCATCTTTCAAATTTTCTACAATGCTCAATGTATAGGAATGTATCACCCCTGCAGGAATAAATACTGAAGTTGCTAAAACACTGATGAGAACTTAAAAACTATAGCACTGATGGTGGAGAGGACAGATTGAAGAAATGTCTTAAGCAGGACCAGCACAATTTAGTGACAGCATTGATTTGACAGGTGAAGGGAAAGAGAAGTCAAGAGGGATATTAGGTTAGATGGCGAAACCATTTAACAAGATCTGGAATATGAGAAGAGGAATGAATTCTGGGTAATGGAAAAGAATGAGGTCATATTTATGCTGGCTGAGTTTGAAAGGACTGAGGACTAGAGTACCAGTTAAGTATATCCAGGTGGTAGGAGTAAAGAAGAAAAGTTTTATTACTATTTGGAAGAAATGGGCCTTAAAAGAGTGGTTAAAATAATAAGAGTTGATGACATCACAGTAGCTCCAAAGACAGGAAAAGTAGAGCACATCTATGTTTAAGGGTGAGACAAGTAAAGAGGGAAATAGAAATTCACCATTCAAACAGCACCACAATGACTGCTATAGGCAAACCCACCAGGAAATGCCAAAATTCATGGGCAAAATTGAAGGAGAAACAAGATATTCACATAGTCTCAAAGTTTCTCCCCCAAATATGTATTCACTGCAAATGGGAAAAATAGTAATTTCAGTGTGAAGGTAAGTGGCAGACACCATCTTTACCAACTGATCATGGCTATTCTGTCCAGTAATAAGACACGGCAACACCCTGTACCCTGAAATGATGTACCAAAAGGAACACAGCATCACTTCTGTGGAATTCTGGCCACAAATACCAAACTTTAATCTAGTCATCAGCTACACCCAAATTGAAGGACATTCTCTGACTGACCAGTACTCTTCAAAATGGTCAAGTCATTAGAGACAAGGAAAGACTAAAGAACGGTCACAGCTTAGCAGACAAAAAGGAGACAGAACAGCTGAAGGCAACATGTGATTCTGGAACCAAAAAAAAAAAAAAAAAAAAAAAAAGGCCAGTCGGAGGGAAACTGATGAAAGCTGAAAAAAAGCCTGTAGTTATTACCATTGTTCCAAAAGTAATGTCTATTTTTGATCATTGTGCAATGGTTATATATATATATGATGTTCCATTGTGGGAAGGGCCTATGAGAACTGCTTATTTTTATGACACTTCTAATAAGTCTACATTAGTTTCAAAATATAAACTTTCAAAAATGAGGAAGTAGCCTAGGAAAAGTTTAAAATGAACCCCTACCTCACACACTGTACTAATATGACATTCATCAGAATACTTTTTTAAGTAAAAACAAAAAATACTAGAAGAAAATGAGGGAAACACTTTTATAATCTCAGAGTACGACCCAGGAGGCATGAAAATCATACCATAGGGGCGCCTGGGTGTGCTCAGTGGGTTAAGCCTCTACCTTCAGCTCAGGTCATAATCTCAGGGTCCTGGGATCGAGCCCTGCATCAGGCTCTGCTCAGCGGGGAGCCTGCTTCCCCCTCTCCCTCTGCCTGCCTCTCTGCCTATTTGTGATCTCTCTCTCTCTCTATCTATGTCAAATAAATAAATAAACTTTTTAAAAAAGAAAACCATACCATAAATTAAAAGGCTGATACATTTCATTATTTCAACTTTTTTCAATCTGCATGGCAAAAAACATAAAAAACAACATCACTAGATAAAGAACAATACAGGAAAGAAAACTTCCAATTAATATCCCAAAAAGCTAATATCTCTAAAAGAAAAAGAAAAAAAAAATCTTACAAGTCAATTAAAAAAAAACCCAATCTGGTAGAAAAAAGGTCAAAAACTCTGAAGAAACAAAACATAGAAAAAGAAATACCAATGCATTTTTAATTATATGAAAAGATGAAACTTAAAACTATAAGTGGATACATGCTTTTCTTTTCATAATAGGTTGGCAAGTAGCAAAACATTAGACAAAACACTGTCTTGTTGAGGGTATAGGAAAATAGCCCATCTCATATGTTACTGATGGGAGTATAAACTGGTACCACATCTATGAAGATCTGCCACAGCCCTTAAGAATCTAACGCTTATACCTCTCTATCCAGCAATATGACTTCTGGGAATTTGTCCTTCAAAGATTCTCCTACATGGGTAGAAAACTCAAATCCAAGGATATTCACTGCAAAATTGTGTCTTATAACAAAGACAGGTCATAACCTATCAATAAAATCCCACTGATAAAAGACAGGTTAAATAAGCAAGGATATGTTTATATGAAGGAATACTATGAAGTCAGTAAAAAGGACACTAGTTCTAGCTGTATGATAGGATGTACTGTTAAGTGCACAAAGCAAGGCACAGAACTGTAAGCATGGTAAGTTACCTCCTGGGCAAACGATAGGTATATCCTTAACAGGCGTTGGTATTTTTAGGCTGATACTCGAAAACAAAAACAGAACAACAACAACAAAACAAGTAAATTATTTGCCTGAGGGGAGCCTTAGAGAAAGTACGCATTAGAGCCATTCCAGAATTCGTTTAAAACTTTTACCACCGTAGGAAGAGGCACAGAAGAAGCCAGTGAATTACAGAAAGAAATCGATGAAACCACATCAAGGGGAAGAAATATTGCCAGGAGAACAGGGTGACGGGAAATAGTGGCTAGAGATTCCCTAACTGTGGGGTGAAGTGTTAGGTTGTTCCTGAGAGGTTAACTCTGGTGGGGACTTGGGAACAGCCCTAACACTCCACCTCTGGGGGCATCTGGGTGGCTCAGTGGGTTAAGCCTCTGCCTGCGGCTCAAGTCATGATCTCAGGGTCCTGGGATCAGGCCCGCATCGGGCTCTCTGCTCATCAGGGAACCTGCTTCCTCCTCTCTCTCTGCCTGCCTCTCTGCCTAATTGTAATCTCTGTGTGTGTGTCAAATAAATAAATAAAACCTTTAAAAACAAAACACTCCAGCTCCAGAGTCAGACAGTGTCCACAGTAAAGGGGGGCAGTCAAGGCTTAGGAGAGCTGAGAAAGAAAGAGACTCACTACTAATACAGACAGAACTGACATACAAATCCACTTATTTATATCCAGGAGACAACACACCTGAATAGCATTGATGTTACTGCTGACAGGAAATGCCCTGGCCCTCTCATACCTACAGTCACACAAGAAGTTAAAAGAATGCCTGTTTAAGACAGCAAATAGATTCGTGGCTTGCAGGAGTTAGGTGGCGATGAAACGGTAGAGCACAGAGGATTTTTAGGGCAATAAAGCTCTTCTGGATGATACCACAATGGTACATACATGTCATTACACTGTTGTCCAAAACCCACAGAACCCACAAGACCAAGAGTGAGCCTGAATGTAAACTCTGGACTTCCAGTGCTAATGAAGAGTCCGCGCAGTTTCATCAATCACACGTGAGCCCCTCTGATGACACTGGGAGAGGCTGGTCATGTGTTGAGGGAAGGGGTATATGGGAAATCTCGGTACCTTCTGCTCAGTTTTGCTGTGAACCTAAAACTAATCTAAAAGTAAAGCCTATTTTGGGGCGCCTGGGTGGCTCAGTGTGTTAAAGCCTCTGCCTTCGGCTCAGGTCAGATCCCAGGGTCTTGGGATGGAGCCCTGCATCGGGCTCTCTCCTCATCGGGGAGCCTGCTTCCTCCTCTCTCTCTCTCCCTCTCTCTCTGCCTGCCTCTCTGCCCACATGTGATGTGTCAAATAAATAAATAAATAAAATCTTTTAAAATAAATAAATAAAATTTTAAAAAATAAAAATAAAGCCTATTTCAGAGTGGGGGCGTGGATGGCTCACCCCCAACACAGACGTCACTGAGGCTTCAGCATCTGATCGAGAACAAAATCAATCAGTCAATGCTTGGAATTCCCAGGATTTTCTTTCTCCTAAGAGTTTAAAAGTTTTAAAGTTATTTCTTCATTTATCCTTCACAACATTTACATACCTATGGTGGAACATAAACAGTATAAAATTGGGGAAAAAAGAGGCAATATTGGGAAAATGAGGCCATGTCTCAAGGTGAACCACTTGCAGAAATAGGACTGCAATTCCACTTTCCTTATTAATTATCCTGACTTTTTTAATGTATTAAGGCCATTTGGAAAGCAAATAATTAAAACTGCTAATCCATTGTCTGCTCTTGCGTATGTGTGTGTGTGTCTGTGTGGGTATATGTACATGCATAAAGAGACACACTTATAATCATGCACACACAGACACATACACACTCACTCATACATTTACACTTGAGGCAAAGAACCAGCTCTGTCAATGAAACCAAATTTAGGCATAATAATCTGTGGATAATAATAACAGTGCAAATGACCATGCAACTGTTACAAATAAAGAAACTCACATATGTCGTTGTAATTCAGAATTTGGAGTCTGAGGTAAGTGAGAAAGAACAAACTTAAAAAAAAAAATTACAAGTCAAATACACTTTTCACTGCATCCACTAAAAGGATTTAATTTAAAATGCAAACATCAGCATATTGGAAAGGGAAATGAGAAGCTAATAACATGCATTGACGTTTACATAAAATTAGTATGTAAAGTGAGAGATATGAACCTAATGATGAATATGAAGCAACCACTTGCATTTTAACAGACTAAGCAAAAATGTACTTGACAAAGAGGCCAATCTAAATGAATTTCCAGCTACTTCAACATTAAGTGCAGCTGCATGCTGTCAGAATTATAAACGAGGAAAAAAATGTTTAAACTGGATTTCTTTAAAAAAACACAGCCAATATGTGAACTTATTCAATCAGAAAAAAGCACTTTCTTTTTTCCAAAAAGTCATTTTTTTGAACATCAGAATTTTCAATAGGCAGTTGCTTCATATTGATTGGAGAGAAAAGTATTTGGAGGTAAATGAAAATATTAAGGTTTTTCTGGGAGTCGTAGCTGTAGCTGTCATTCCCAGAATTAAGTCAAGGTTAAAAACACCTGTTTTCAAGAATAATCTAATACCATAAAATTTCATTTAAAAGCCACTAAGAACACCCCACTTGGTATCTTATCAGTGGCAGTTATGAGCTTAAGCTCTGGCACCAGCCTTGCTGGGTTCAAATCCTAACTCTATCACTTCTTGCTGTGTGACTTTGAGCAGGTCACTTAACCACACTGCGCCTTGCTTTTCTCATCACAGTATAAGGATGGTCACCGTACCTAGCTCCTAGGGTCGCTGTGTGAGCTAAACATATTCATATATGCAAGACACATGCTCTGTGACTGTGAGCTGTCATTATTCTCCTCAGGAGGCAGTCTCTTAGAGCAGGCATTATATGGTGTTAAAAAAACCGACAAAGAAGATGGTAGCAAGCATGCCATGATGTTGCTGATCCTGTGTGTAGAGAACCATTGTTTCCCACCCCGCACACCCTCTCCCGGGTGGACGGGAACCATGGGAATATCTCCGGCCACTTCTCAGTAAAGACCCGCTCTGGGCGGAAAATTGATAGAAAGACACAGCCCCGCCCCTTCGATGCCGCACAAGTGACTCCAGAACAGAGTGAGAAGGCAAGCCCAGCTGCCTTCCAATGTGCTGGGAGATCTTGGCATATTTTGTTCTCTACTACCATCCGTCCTCAAAGGGATGGTTTGGTCACTGATCGTGCACCTGACTTTGCATTTCATCTTTATCCAGGCCCCTCAGAATAGCCCACCAAATGTTTTATTTATCCCGGTATTTTCCAAGGTCAAGAAAAGGGCAGAGCACAAAAATCAAAGCTAATGCAGAAAGATTTCATGTGCATTCTTCCCCTTTAATTTACTGAAAGTGCCAACATCTGAATAGAAGGAAAAAGGCCAAGTCTACAGGCATCTTGGCAGGGTGACGAGTCATTGAAAAGAGATGTGAATTCCCACATAATAAACACACCAAAGCCAGGCTCTCCACACCCTCTCAAGTCCTGTCATACTGTGACTGGACTGGCATCCCTGCCAAGGAATAAAGGGAAGGAAGAAAGACACAAGACTCCCTTCGCCTTGAATCACATACAAACCCTGGTTCCACAGAGGGACAAGAGGGTTTGCCTATGTGTGGTCAGGGCCGAGGAACCCCAAACTCCACGGGACCCTGAAAGGGATGCTTCCTGCTGCCTGCATGAGAGAGGGAAGACATGAGGTGCATGGCATTCCTCCAGGATCCAGAAAAACAACAGGCCCGGGCACATGTATGTGGAGTAAAGAGGAACTCAGGGTGAAGTCAGGCACTCCCCACACTCTAAGTTCCTTTCCCATGCTCCTCTGTGCTAGAGCTACTCCGTCATGACCCGAACACCTCCGACTTAGGAACTCCTACTCTCCAAAGAGGATGAGCCAACCTCATTTACACCTTGGCATGAATTCAACCCATTCTCTCTCTCCACATCATTTTACTCTACTTGTGATTTCTAAGATGATTAGAGCTTTCTGTGCCACTCAAATGGGGCTGGTTCTGAAGCGGTCTACATCCTCTGCTGGCACAAGACAGTAGGTCTCACCTGTGGACTCAAACAGTCCTCTTTCCACATGAAATGGCTAAAATAGATAGTTTTTCGACTTTGAAAAACAATACAGTGAACAGATTAAAGCCTTTATATCTTCAAATACCACAGAAAGACAACAATCCTTTGAATTTCAAAGGAAGCACCACCTTGGAAAGAAATGCCAGAAAACCTAATTTCTAGTCCAGTATCAACACACTCTCACCACACAACCACAGACGTGTCACTCGAAGTTTCTGGGCCTCAGTCTCCGGTGACAGAATTAATGGGTTCGATACCTATCTAAGGTTCCTTTCCACTCGGAAATTTCACAAACCATTCGTTATTTTCAGTTCAAGTAATTTCAGACACCATGACAGCAAAAGCTCATGTGAAATGAACTGAACAATGTAATTAAAGGGACTTTTAAAACGTATTAGGAGAATGACAAAAGGAACAGAGAATGCTTGAGAATTAAGACACTTTTTCCCTCAGTCTGTTCTCATAAGATGCCCGACCTAATACCATTAGTGTTTGTTTGTTTTTTTTTTTCTCTTTCCACACCACAGTATAGCCAAGTGAACTCCCAAATGTGTGAACAATCAGGATCACGGCCTCGGGCTGAATGCTGCCTCTGAGAGATCAATCGAGGGCAGGTGCCTAGAACAGGTGGAAAAAACGAGAACATATCCTTGAGAGTCCCTTGGGAGTGAGCGCTCACCTTCCACTAGTTGGTCCAGGCTGGAAATCTTCTTGAGCCCATCGATGGTGTAGATCGTCCTCACTCCCTGGGGCAAATTCACGTTATCCGATAGAGTTCGGGTCAAATCAGCCAGCAGGGCCTCAAAAGATCGGAAGCGGTCTGGGGAGATGGCATACACAATCCCTTTGAAGTATCTATCTCCGTTTCGATAGAAACGAACTTTCTTGGCCTTCTTCTCAGAGCTGAGGGTCTGCAGCGTGCGGGTTCGGTAGAAGCTGCAGTGGGCGCTGTGCGTTGGGCTGGGCAGCCCGTTCACCCGCGACCCTCTGCTGTATCTCTGAGCCTTATCCCGCTCGTCAAAGTGCTCCAGCTCCATGTCTCTGCCGAAGGACATGATGGAGTTAAAGTGGAACCTGGGAGGCACAGAAGGGGGGAAGAAAAAACAGAGACACATACTGATGTTATTTTAAGATCATGGTTTGAAAGGCTCAGCTCAAGAGCAGCTGGTGGAAATACTGCCGTAATTGATGGTATATTTAATGCGCGTGATCAAGTTGGAAGAGAAGGAAGAAGTAGAAGAGGCAGCTCTGTGCAAAGAGCCTATCAGTCAACCCCAGTTTAGTTAGAAACAGCTCCTATGTAGGGACCACCAACCCCTCTCGGGCTCTGAACAGCTGTTACTTCCAAGTCACAGCAAACCTTTCCAAGTCGTATTAGCCCTATTTACAGATGAAGAAAACAAGGCATGAAAAAACTTCTCCAAGTCATACCATGGAGAAATGCTTGAACCAAGACCTCCCACCCAGGTTTGCTTGACTCCAAAGTCCAGACCTCCCTACAGTGTGCTCACTCTGGTGGCAGATGGAATATAAGCTTTCATATTACCATAGGGCTGATGATAGGACGGGGTGGTGGGCCAGGAACCAGAAGGAGGGGGTCAGCATTTAACAGATTAAAAGCCGTTCACGAAGTTTTGTGCTCCCCCTTGCCAGATGGAGAGCCAACTGAATCAATCCCCAGGTTCCACCAACTTAAGACTTTCCAACATATTCACATACTCGATAACAGCTTTTTTAAAAATGATTTCACCATAACTCATTTGCTTACATTTCGTGCCTCGGATAAGCTGGGTTAAAAAAAGCAGAAAAAGGTTGCGGAGGAAGAAGAAAAAGAACAGAAGGGATAAAAGTTACTTTTGGGGATGGCTCTGCCTTTCCTTCCACTCTATTTTCATGGCTGAGGGAACTGAGACTTTAGAGATGTTGATCAAGTACATTTCTCAAGGTTAGTACAGTATCAAGTTTGGATCAACATCTTTAAAGCCTCGCTTCTTCAACTAACATAGGAACGCCAGGCATATCTACCTCTTAATTAATATTAAGTGTGAATACATGAAGCACTGGAGAGAGTGTCAAGCATGTATTAAGTATTAATGTTTTTTATTATAAGATCTGCTTTCTCTTCTTAACTCTGTCACAGAAAGAACTAGTAGGAATTGAATCTCCCCCTTCTGGTAAGGAAAGCTCCTTGGGAGTCTGCTGGTTTTCATCTCACGACCCTTCTGACAGATATGCTTGCTCCCCACGGTCCCCACTGGACTTTCTATAGAGCCCTGTCATCAGCAAGCTGCCTGTGGGATCAATGCATCCTTGCTAAGGGGTTAGGTGAGAAAGGCTTGTGATGTTGACCCTTGCAGGGGATCCAGATTTTAACAGGTCAATCTAGAAAGCATTCAAAGGAAAGAAGTTTTGATGACAAAATTTCCGGCATGGTGAAATACAATATAAGCGAAACAGAAAATATGGGGCAAGAACCTTATGAGTGCTCCCCAAATCCCACCACACAGATGATGCTGCCTTTCTGAAAGTCAGTCCAAACTAACCAAAAGTACTGCCAAGCCTCCCTGACCTTTCCTTGACCCCCAGTAGACTAACCTCTGATCCATTCAGAATGGCTCAAAGTTCATGTTTAAAAGCACTGCTAGAGATTGTGTACTCCTGAAATGAAATGGAAGAAGTTAGAGTTTATTGAATGTCTATGGCATGCCTGACACTATTATTCAGCAATCAATTGTGTAATATGCTAACAATTCCCTTCTAACCCTCACAACAATCCAGTGAGGTCAGTAATAATATTATGACTGAAGACAAGTACGGGATAGAGGCAGGGTCCCAGAGTCATAATTGAGGGAGCTGGGATTTGAAAATACGTTGACTCTGACTCTGAAGCTGGAGCTCCCATCTTTCTGCCTCATGTGCTTTGTCTTAGAGGCCAGACTCCCGGAGACCCTCCCTAGACCCCTTCCCCCATAAAAATAGGGGTTTTTAAAGCCCTGACTCTTAACCAGACCTGTGACCTTGAGGAGGCCACTTAACTGAGGAAGGCTTCCTCTGCAAACAGAGGGGACTGTGGTCACCAGGCCAGGCCAATTAAGATCTTCACCTGCTCATCATTCTATTGCTGACCCCGGGGTGCGGGGGGGGCACCTCAAACCTGGACTGATTATTAGTTCAGTGTATTTTCTTTCCTCCAAGCATGAAAACTACCTCATGTCTCTTAATAACTCATAATAGCCTAAATTTGTATTTTCCAGAAAAAGTGATACCATATGTAGGTAGATAGGAACTAGTTTCATTGATTTTGAAGTTGGATAACTTCAAAACAGTGATCCAGTTCCTCAGGCAGCTACTAACTGAATAACAGAACCAGTATTTTACCCATGGTATCATTGCTCCCACCTTTTTTTCTTAATCTCCTCCTAACGTGAGCTCTTTTGTCTTCTAAAAGGGGTGTGGGTCACTAAGCTCTTCAAACTTCACATATTACGAAGGCCAGGTTGGCTTTTGAAGCTTCTGTTTTATTTTTAAAGGCAGTAAGCTATCTTCCAACCTGAGGGGTTTCCTCTCAAATCTACATGAACCAAGGGACAACAGGCAGGACCATAGCAAAGGATGGCACAACCGTGTCAGCAGAGAGTGCCCATGTAGTGTGAAGGGGCTTTTATCGAGTCACAATTTGCAAAAGGCAAATAATGTAGCAACTGTTGGCATTCCCTAGAGAAATCAGGCTTCTGGAACCAAGAGTTCTACCCCCAAAGCGGGGGGTGGGAGTACAATTTTACAATAGACAAAAGTTGATTTTGTTTTATTTGTGTATTTCCTCAAACTTAATCATATGTTCAACCAGGACAAGCACATCTCTGACTTCCCTTCACTGAGCCTGCCCAAAAGTAAGTAATGATGCTGGGGACAAAGAAAAACCACACTCAAAGTGAAATCGTTTTCAAGGCTACGGCTACCACTAAAGGAATGTCAAAAACCACACTACACATCCTAATGTTCCATAATTATGTGCAACATCAAAATAGGTGTTCCTTTTCTTGCCTTGGCTGGCTCAGCTCTCCAGTTGGCTTAGTCACGTATTTGAACCACCAGCTCCTAAAGAAGATTCCCTGGGCTTCTACAGGTTCTTGCTTTCTGCACAG
This sequence comes from Mustela nigripes, assembly GCF_022355385.1. NCBI lineage: Eukaryota > Metazoa > Chordata > Mammalia > Carnivora > Mustelidae > Mustela > Mustela nigripes. Next base: position 17,568,003 of record NC_081571.1, read on the forward strand.
GAAATAGATGGCTAAGCGCCTGAGCACATGGGTGTCATGGTACGAAGAAGGTAACCAAAGGGCCAGAGCCACAGAGATCACAGGCGCTTGAGAGGGGAAGAAGGGGGCCTGGCTCCCGTCTGAGATCTTCCTATAAACACTGCCATGCCAAGAAATCAGCATCCTCAATTGTCTTCTGTGGGATTTCTCACCATTTTGAGGAACCTCTGTGTTCATCCTTCTCTAGATAAGGATATGAGTTCCTGTTTCAGAGATCTACACACACACACACACACACCCCAAAATATTATCTGGCATAAAGGTTACGACATCTAAACAGACGCTGGACCTGTAAGTCCCCAGGGATATTTTACCAGTGGGACTAGGATGCAAGTGCATGGGCAGGCGTGGACTAAGAGGCGTGCACACACACCTTCAGAGTGCATGTACCACCGTGGACACAGACATCACAGGATGTGTGTCAATCTTTTATAATGTGCCTACATATAACCCCTCTTAAAATCCCTTCTGACCCGCCTTCATGTGGCATTTCATACTTAAAAGACTGTCCTACTTTCCTTTCCAGCGGAAAGGCGATATATTTAGGAACATTCACAAAGCATATTGACGGAACACCTTGCAGTGTGGCCGCTCACCGCGTGTGCACCATAACCTGGACACACACTCACAGGTGCGGAGAGAGGGAGCCGGTTTGAATGAAACCTTTCATTTGCTCCATCTCTTACAAGCATTGGCTTTCCAAATCCAGCAGTGATTCCGCGCAAACCTGGTTTTCAAAAGCAGCCTCTTTTGTGGGGCAATGCAGGGCTGTGCATGCGCTCCCACTAGGAGGAAAATGCCATTTCCTCTCCGCATGCTTTTAGCACTGCAGGTACTAATTTGTACATGAGGCAGCCTCGCTGTCCCTGAAGGAACTTGAGACCCTGCAAATGTACTTGCAACACCCACACTGCAGCCACCCACCACGCACAGATCGCCCCATCTTCAAGCACACCACCCTCCCGGGCACTTGAGAAAGCACACACACAATAAGAGGCCTGGCCCGGCCACTCCTTCTAGGCGCAGACTTGGTCCTCCCTCCGCGGCCAGTTCTGACAATGACAAACACCTCGCCCAGCTCCTCCGCCCTGGCTCTCCATCTCCACTAACAACGTGGCGAAAAGCCTGGCGGAGAGGGTTGGGGGGACAAGCACTATTCCCCGTTTTAAGCCCGGTGGCACCAGACAAAAGAGGCAGATGCCAGCAGCCCGGGAGCCGCCCGTACACACCGCCCCCGGCCGAGGCCAGTCTGGCCACCGCAGGGCAGCGCCTTTCGAGGAACGGCGGGCAGGGTGGCGGCGGCGCCGGGCCAAGGGGGGCGCCCGCCCCGCCCTGCACGTCCCGGGCTTCCTCGGCGCCCCACGGCGGCGGGAGCAGAGGACGCTGCGAGTCCCCCGGCAGGGACCCGCCCGGGCCGGCCCTGCCCGCAGCTCCCTTCCCCAGCGAAGGCAAACCACGCACCGGTCCGCGGAAAGACGCTGCCGGGGGTCTTTGTGGCCGCGCTCGGGGCCGCCTCCTGGTGCTGTCCTCACCGGGCTGGGCGCGGCCGGGGCTGCGGGGCTGCGGGGCGGCGGCGGGGCCGGGGCTGGGCTGCAGCAGCTGGGGAGCGCGGGCGTCTCAGCTGCAGCCGCTAGTGCAGGGATGCGCCTCTGCCGGTTCTCATTGAAATGCGGCGCTTCGCACAGCCTCACTCCAGCCTCTCTCCGGAGGAGGGCGGCGGCGGCGGGCGCGCTCCCTTTTCTTGTGGCTCACTCTCACACGCCCTCCCCGCTCCCTCCTTCTCCTCCTCCGCGTGCGCGCTCCGGAGCCCCCGCCCTTCTTGGCAGGGCGCACCTACCACGGCTGCGCCGGGGGTCCTCCTCCTCCTCCCCCACGCCCTCTCCGACCGCAGCGACCTCGGTGCGGCTGGCCTGAACAAACCCCCCAAACTCCCCATTCCTCAGGAGTGATTGTCTGGAGATAAGGCAAGATCGGATGGGGGCCTGGGGACAGCGGAAGAGAACATGGACGGGGCCAGGTCTGAGCCAGGAAAAGTGCGAGATGAGGGGATTGGTGAGAGGTGGCGCAACGGAGAGTCCCCCCACCCCACCCCAGGGGAGACTAGGGAAACAATTATTTCCTCCTCCCCTGACAGCCCCCACCCCACCCCGCAGACACACACTTTATGTGACTTCATGATTTAACACTCTCCCAGAATTATGGAAGCCAACATAGTGCATTCTCACACTCAAGTCCAAGATGCATCCATGCAGGTCCTCCAGGGAAGGACCAACCCCGGACCCTCCTAATCTCCACACTCCAGTGTCACCCTCAGTCCCCTTATTGGGAAGCACCAGTTCTGTTCATTGACCCCACCAGGCATGTCCATTTGACCCCAGTACTCAAATAGTGACCTATGTTTAGAGCCGAGTAATTTACAAAAGGCACTTGGTACTAAAGGCCAGGTTTCCCTTCTGGAAACTCCTGGTTGCCAAGGCTGTTGGTCAGCGCTGGAAAGCCCCATGAGCTCATCACAAGCCTTCCCTTCTGGGGCAGGAATGTTCTCAGAACCCAGGCTGTGGACAGCTTCCTCTAGTCTTTGCACAAAAGCCCAGGGAGTGAGAGCAGGTCGCTGACTTCATGAAACCTTAGCCTGGTTCACTGGGCAGCCTAAATTTTGGTCCAGTTTAATCTTCTTCAGTCATGTCGCTTGGGACATGTATTTGTCCCACATATGCATACATATACAAAAACATGTGTATTTTTATCTCCTCCGGGGTTTGAACCTTTTTGTGGAAAATCAAAATTTTCTTTTTCTCTAGCCCATTGAGCCCAGTTACATATTTGACTACTCATTTTTTTAAAGATTTTATTTATTTATTTGACAGACAGAGATCACAAGTAGGCAGAGAGGCAGGCAGAGAGAGAAGGGAAGCAGGCTCCCTGCTGAGCAGAGAGACCCATGGGGGGGGGGGGGCTCCATCCCAGGACCCTGGGATCATGACCTTAGCAGAAGGCAGAGGCTTAACCCACTGAGCCACCCATGCGCCCCTTGACTACTCATTATTAATAAGAGCTAATCTGAAATACTCTCAGAGTACATGTAAATACTAAATAATCACCATTTGTTATAAAATGCCACTCAAATGAGATGCATGTTGCATATTCAACAAGTTGCTGCAATATTTATTTCTGAACTATTTAATAACCCAGGGATGAAACTATGTGAACTCATCAAATTGACTAAAAGCAAAGTACTGAGCCTACCCTTCAAATTCTAACACAAAATGCCGGCCAAGGGGTAAGCGCAGAGAAAGTAAGAAGCCAAGTGTACTTTCTTGAGAACAGAAATCAGAACTTCTATTTATCTTTTTTTTTTTTTTTAAGATTTTATTTATTTGACAGAGAGAGATCACAGGTAGGTAGAGAGGCTGGCAGAGAGAGAGAGAGAGAGGGAAGCAGGCTCCCTGCTGAGCAGAGACCCCGATGTGGGACTCGATCCCAGGACTGAGATCATGACCTGAGCCGAAGGCAGCGGCTTAACCCACTGAGCCACCCAGGCGCCCCAGAACTTCTATTTATCTTGCAAGTGACAAATGCCAAGTAATTTCTGCCCAAATGCTAAAAGACAAGGAATAAATACCGTTTCCTAACCCCTATGGATATTCTATCCGGGTAATTTCTTAAGCACTTTAAGTAATTCAGCCATATCTTACCTCCTTCCTAGCTGACCTACCTGGGACAGGCAGATAATGTGCTTAAAAAACTGGGGGGGGGGGGACCCACCTTTGAGTGTGACTCTCTCGGATTGCTCTCACTCGATGTAGTTGGGCATCATTAGGTCTTTCAAGGAACAAAGAGCACTGAGAATAGATGGGCACACTAAGGAGTCCCCGCTGGCTCTCACTGCCGTCACACCATTTCATCAGAACAGCAGGCTGGTGCTAAGTGGCACCCAGTGACTGGACCGAAGGAATTGTGGAAGTCCATAAGTTACTTCTAGGAGGTTCAATGAAATTTAACCAGGGAACTCCTAATTCAAGTAATTTTCAAAAACTGATGTTACTTCCTTTATATTACCAAGGTATGGATCAAAGAAATGATTGGAATTAATGTGTCTTTCCCTCATGAAAATCTGAAGTTAATGGAGATCTCTCTCCAACTCTCTAATGCTATTTAAGCCGTGCACCCCGATCACTGCTCCAGACAGCCACCAGCCACAGCTCTGCATCCCGTGAGGCTGACAGCGGCATGGTCCCAGCTCTGTCAGTGGCTCCTATTAGCTGAGTGCTTGCTTTTTGCCGTGCTGGGGCATCTGTACATTTTCTTATTTCACACTCGTAAGAGCCATTCAAGGTAGGCATCCTTATCCTTACCTTACAGGTGAAGGAATTCAGGCATAGGCAAGTTACATCGTTTGCAATTAGCAGGCAGCTAATAAATGCCAAGCCCAACTCCATTTTTAAAATCCCTATGTTTTAAAATTCAAGTCAGTTTTCCAATTGCTATGCCCATATGCTTGAAAAGCCATATGAAATTCTAGTCTGAAGTGTACTCTCTTCAAAAATGCAGTCTTTTAATCAAGGAATGTATTATTTCATAACAGGGAGAGAGAACAACTCTTTGCTGATGTGAACACTGCTTCCTTTAGTGATGGGTACATCAAACGTATCTATTCTGAGCTAAATTTTCATGAGACTATTTGCATGTCACCCTCTGACACAGGTGGATGGACAATCTTAGCTTCATGTGTTTGCTTTTCTTTTCTTTTTTTTTTTTTCCCCCTGAAAGTAAGTTTTCAGGTCCAAACCAAGGAAGAGAAAGAGAACTAAAGAAAAATAATTTTTAGTTGACCATGTATCTCTTTTTGGGTACATTTTATTGGCTCCTTCATAGAAAATAAGCCCCATCACATAGATTCAAAGAGAATAATAGAAAATAAAATATGAGCAGGAAGAGATGCACTTACTGTGTTTCTCTCTAGAAGGGGAATTTAGTCTGTCTCCTCCATAATCTCTCTGCAGTCCTCCTCAGGGGCCAAGGAGGCAGTGCTCCTGGGTGGGGGTACCCAAGCATATTTACTGACTACCACAATTGTGAGAAACAGCTTTATAGAATATGATCGTCATTCTAATTTTCCTTATATTTCGTCCTGTGTATGATAAAGGCTCTTTATGGCATTTTCCACATTTTTTCTTAATTACCCCTAATGACAGAGCACTTACTTCCTCTGCTTTCTACTGGAAAGACAGAATTGTAATGATGAGGGATCTTGACAGCAGCCTGTCCAGTTTTTACCCCGTGCATGAATTCCCTCTATAACAAGTAGTTTTTCTGTCTCCTCTCTGTTGCTTCTAACAGTGACCATTGTGATAAAAATAAGGACAAATAAGATTATCCTCTAAGAGTTAGGCAAGATCAGGGAATTCTAGACACAACGGACAAGATCTCTATAAATAGTTACCTAACTGGCCATGCATCTCTGGCTTGGCACTCCTAAAGTGCTGAGGGACCAAACTATACCAGGTTCTAGAGACACGCGAGGGAGGAAGGGATTCTCCCTCCTTGAGATGCCCTCCCTAAGCTGACAGAGACCTTCCCAAAGCTCCGTTTGCATTTCCTGTTTAATTCCTCAAGTGTCATTTCCTTCAGCAGAGGGGAGCTCAGCACAGCCCACTTCCCTGCTGGGCAGCTCCCCACAATATACTGAGAGACACTTCCCTGGAATTTCCCTGGTGGCCCCAGGTCTTCTCTTTCCCTCTATGAGAGAACAAATCTAATGGTCCTGACTTGACTTGACAGCCCTATTATATTCTACCAAATTCTACTCTCCCTCATCCTCTGCTTCTCAGAACTGGACATGCCCCCTGCAAGGATGTTCCAAGTGGGGAAGTCTGTGACTTCCATCCTTCTCCACACACTGCTTCTACTAAAGGAGCCTAACATCAAATCAGCATCTCAGGCAGGCCACACAAGTAACTTATATAGTCAGTTAAAATCTCCATGCACTTCACATGTTTTGCTCTTAAGGTCTCTTATCCTGTATTTGTTCAATTAGATGTGGTGCACCTAGGTCCAATATTCTGTATTTTTCCTTATTCAGTTGTCTGTTGCTATTTGATCCACTTTCTAACCTGTTGAGTGAGATCCTTTTGGACACATTATGTCACTCTCGCCAGGTTTTTTTGTCCGTCTCATTAACGCTACACCAACATCCTCATCTCAGCCGTTGATAAGAGCTTTCGAGAGAAACACGGTCACAGCAGGCTTTGTCGGCTCAAGATGCCCAAGATGTCTCTCCAGGTTGACCACTGATGGCAAATGACTCCCTCAATGTACTCGGTAATTACAGAGGCTAAACATGTTCTCTACAGCAAAGAAATGTCAGGGGATCCAGTGATAGCTAAAATTTGTGTTTTTACATCTAGGATTGTATCCTGGACTTCCATACCATTCCTTCATTCATCCATCCAATAAATAATTGTCCGGGCACTGTGCTAGGTGGCAGGAATGAAGTCATAAGAAAGAATTACAAGTATTCTCTGCCCGTGGCATTGACGGCCTATAGGGAGACAGATGTGAAACACATACTTACACAAATAATTATTTAATTTCCAAAAGGCTAGGTACTGAGAAAGAGAAGAACAAAGAGCTTCAGAGAAAGCCTCCCCAAGGAAGTAACATTTCAGCAGAGACCCGAAGCTAGCCAGGCAACAGAGTGGAAGAGTATGATTCCAAGCAGAAAAAATAGCCCTGTGAAGACTGAGTGGGAAGTAGCTTGTTCTAGGAGCCAAAGGTAGGCGGAGTGGCTGCGGAAGCCTGGAGGGAGGTGGGCTGTGAAGGCAGGCAGGTGCCTGGAGTCTGCGAGCCATATTAAAGAATGAGGACCCTGTCCTAAGAGAAAAGGGAAATCACCGAAGGGCTTGAAGTAGAACACGGGCCAGATCAGAGCTACGGGTTTAAAACCTCTTCTTGCGTGGAGCACTGGGTGCGGTGCATAAACAATGAATTTTGGAACACTGAAATAAAATAAAATTAAAAAAAAATAAAAATAAAAGCTCCTCTTGCTTTCCTGGCTGCTATGGGAGCATATTGGAGAAGCGCAGGGGAAAAAGAACAATTTCACTTTCAAGGTCTCGCTTGGAGAGGGTGGCAGGGAAGAACAGTGGGTGGGAGTGAAACTTCCTACTGTTATATATTTACTATGTTTCTTTTGTGATGTGAACCCCAGCTTATTCAGGTATCTAAATCCACGCAGTTTTTTAAGTCCAGGGATTAAATACAGCATCTCCAAGGTAAAACGTTTAAAATTATTGGTCATTTTGATACAATCATTTCAGCAAAATAATTTTAAAGTGTGTATTTGTGCATTCTATCACTGTTCTAAGGCATGGAGAAGTCCCCCCAACAAAAGAAAAATTTTACTTAAAGATCCTAAAATTAACCTCAAAATAATCTCCTTTGCTAAACGCATTTGGATAGAATTTTATTCTGCCACATTCTTCCAGAAATTTCTTAAATAGATGATTCACTTTTTATACGCATTAAGGCACACTTGTTTTAAAATATACCCCTTCACTGGTTCTCATTCCCTGAGATCTCTCACTGATTCCATGGGACATGCATACCTAAGAAATCACAATAGTTACGTAAGTACCCTGGGAATGCAGCAGAACTACAGAACCAGAAACACCTAGGACTTTTTAGACCTGGGGTCAGACTACAGTGATTATCCTTTTATCAAAAATGCAGGTGGACCGAATAACTTCATCCATAAAATCAAAGGATCTTTGGCAACTTTTGAATGTGTCCCAAGTTGTATTTTATTTTGTTTTGTTTTTTATCTGTGGATGTGCATTCTGAAAGATGTCTTATAAACAAAGAGAAACTTACTAAATTTCTGCTGTTAATAATCTTCTAGGTGAAAAAAATCAAAGTTGTGTGTGTGTGTATTCCTCTAAATTTTTTCACACATATGTACACATACAAAAAATATAGTCTTAAATAGAAAAAGAAAGTGGTATGTTAATATATTTAACATATGTGACACTAACACCACCCTACCTTTCTTGGTTCTAATAAAACATGAGGCCAAATGATGGAATACATTGTTTTTTTAAAAAAACTGATAAGCATGATTCAAGGAACAAATACACAGAAGGGAAAGGAAGAAGAACTGGCTTTACCCTGAGCACACAGAGTTTCACATTCACAGCCGCTCAAGGCAGGAGGACTGGAAGCAAAGGCTAGAACACACTCAATAGGAAATACTGAAAAGGAAACCCTATTCATAAAGCTGTGACCTCAAAGGGATGCACTCTCAGCAAAAAAGTCCCTGTCTCAAAATTTGGTGTTAGGTAGAGAAGAAAAATACTTCCCTACGAATTTAGATGCACAAGCTGGAACTCATGGAGGTCAGCTGTCTAAAGTTCTACAGTCCTGGTGGCTTAAAAAACCTTCAAGTATTCAATTCAAACAGTCTCCAAGCACTTAGGAGAAGAAAACTAAATCCTCGTTGAAGAAACCCATCTACAGTCTAAGCCTCAAAAAATTACTAATAAACTTCCAAAATACATATAGTCTTATGGTTTAAAAAGTATCATAAAATACATCAGTAAAGAAGGTGTTGTGGGTACTATGAGTTAGGAAAAAATGGCAGAAAATAAAATCAGAATCAAAATTATTTCAGTTAGTGGTATTATCAAACATGGGATATAAAAATATAAATATAAAATAAATATAAAAACTATAAGTATCTACATAATATAAAAGAGAGGATGCAAAGTGTAAACCAAGAGGAAGGGATGATGAAAAAGACTAAGTATCTTTGAAAAAAGTATCAAAAAGAATTTGTAAAAATTAAAAATAAAATAACTGAAATTAGAATCTGAACAATGGTTTTATCAGCAGATCTGTGCTGTTGAGAAAAGATTTAGCAAACTAGAAATTAGATCCAAAGAACTAATTCATAATGCAACACAGAGAAATGAAGACATAGAAGACATTACATAATAGTTAAGACATTACGTAATAGTTAATAAATGCTAATTTAGTAAAAATTTCAAAATATACACCTAGGTGGATTTCCTAAAAGAGATAGAGGGAGAATGGGACAGGGAATCTTTGAAGAAGCTTTTTTCTTCACTATAATAGTTTATGTGTATGGTTTATAATAACTATAGTTTATTAGAGAAAATAGGACCAATTACATTGATCTTCCCTCTTCACAGATTCTCTATTTCCAAATTTATCTATGTGCTAAAATTTATTTGTAACCCCCAAGTCAATCCTGCAGCCCTTGCCTGTTACTCACGGACGTGCACAGAAGGGCAAAATACTCGTTTCCCACCACATGCTCCCAGCTGAAGTCCAACTGGGAGGCCTCCTCTTATTTCAGCTCTCATAGCGCAAACTTGTGTCTTTTTCAAAGTCTATTGAGTGCCTTGTCTTTCCCATTTTGTGCTTTTTTTGGTGATTTTGCTGTTGAAATGCCTCCCAAGCTCGGTACTGAAGTGCTCTCTTAGTATTCCTAAGGGCAAGAAGGTTGTGATGGGCCTGACAAACAGATATTGGATAAGCTTCCCTCAGTCATGGATTATCATGTTGCTGGCTATGAGTTCAGGTTTAAAGAATCAACCATATGTATGAAACACATATAAAACAAGGTTATATATTGATCATTGATGAAAATGTTAAGACCAGAAGCTCACAGGAACCTAACCCTGTATTCCCTCTAGAAACAATAGTTCGGTATTTGCTAATTCAGTGTTTACAGCAACTTCATAGAATAAAACTACTGCAAATAATGAATGCCAGCTTTGTCCAGAAGGGAATGAAATGGAAACCAGAGAACAGAGGAATGACATCTTCAAGGTGCCCAGATAAGATAATTATTAACTATAAATGCAAACCAAAGAAAATAGTTCTCAAGAATAAGAGTGATATAGGGGTGCTGGTTGGCTCAGTCAGTTAAGTGTCTGCCTTTGGCTCAAGTCATGATCCCGGAGGTCCTAGGAATGAGCCCTATCTTGGGCTCCCTGCTCAGCAGGATGCCTGCTTCTTGCTTTCTCTCTCTGCTGCTCCCTGCCTTGCTCATGCTCTCTCTCTCTCTCACTCTCTCTCTCAAATACATAAATATATTTTTAAAAAAGAATCAGAATGGTATAAAGATATTTTTCAGAGAAACTAAAACTGAAAATGTTTACCACCTAAAAATATCACTTAAATTCTAAAAAAAAAAAAAATGCATTTCTAGAATAAAAAATTCATTCATGTGTAAAAAATGAACAGTAAAGAAAATGATAACACTAAGTATGTAAAAATAATAATGTGGAGTTGCAAAAAGAGGGAACTAGAATTCAATGTTTGGGAGAGGTGGTTTAAATTTTAAATGTTTTGAGTCTCAAAGGAAAATGAAAATGCTGATTAAATTTATGTATTGACAGGTTAAACCTGAATGTTTACATATCTAAAAGACTCACAATGGGGCGCCTGGGTGGCTCAGTGGGTTAAAGCCTCTGCCTTCGGCTCAGGTCGTGATCTCAGGGTCCTGGGATCGAGCCCCGCATCGGGCTCTCTGATCATCAGGGAGCCTGCTTGCTCCTCTCTCTCTCTCCCTGCCTCTCTGCCTGCTTGTGATCTCTGTCTGTCAAATAAATAATAAAAAAAAAAATTAAAAAAAAAATTTAAAAGACTCACAAAAACTAGGTTAGGATGTGTAGTTTCTAAAATAATAATGTTATTAATTCTTAATAATCTTACTATAAAATTATTCTGTTATGTTTTCTCATTAATATAAAATAAAATATGGAAGGAGAATTTTAAAAACAACATAGAAGAGTAGAACAGATAGAAAGCATAAAATAACAAGCTGGAGTTAACCAGAATATGCCAGTAATGACAAAAATATAACTGCACTGAAAACTCCAATTAGCAGGCCAAGTTGCTAGACTTGATTTTTTAAATCCAGATATATATGTTGATAAGAGACACATCTAAACTGTAATGACACAATAACATTTTTAATATAAAGATAGAAAAGTTACACTGAACAAATACTAATAAAGTTGAGACAAGTAAATTCAAAATTTCTAGTGATAAGGAGGTATTACATAATGATAAAAGATTTAACTGATCAAGAACATACAATGATCATGAGTAGGTGTGCACAAAATAACATGACCTAATAATATAAGGAGAACATTGATAGCATTATAATAAGAAAATGGAAAAAATTCTAATAAGTTTACAAGTATTGATATAATACAGTCAATATATTCTCTCCTACAAAGCAATTAAGAATTAAAGGGAAATAAATTTAAAAATCCATACATTTAAAAAATTTCAAATATACCCAATAATGCATTGCTTAAAGAAGAAATCACAATAGCATTTGAAAAAAAATTTAGAAAAGCAATGAACTAAGCATCTAATTTCAGAAGTTATAAAGAAAACAACAGAATAAAACCAACATAAGTGTTTCTTTTCAAGAAAAAGTGTTTCTTTCAAGAACTTCTGGTAGGAAAATTCTAAGATGACTCTCAAGATTTCTATCCTTGTACACATACCCAACCTAATCCCCAGTTGTTGCATGTGGGTGGGCATTACCTAATTGGGTAAACTTTTTTTTTTTAAGATTTTATTTATTTATTTGACAGAGAGAGATCACAAGTAGGCAGCGAGGCAGACGGGGAGGGAGAAAGCAGGCTCCCCACCGAGCAGAGAACCCAATGTGGGGCTCGATCCCAGGACCCTGAGATCATGACCTGAGCTGAAGGCAGAGGCTTAACCCACTGAGCCACTCAGGTGCCCCTGGGTGAACCTTTTTAGAAGAGATCTAGAGGTTGGAGACAAAAGACAAAGAGATTCAAAACTTCAGCAGGGATTCTCCTGTTGGTTTGGAACAAAACACATAGCCATGCTGTGGACAACCTGTGCGGGCCGCATGGCAAAGAGCTGTGTTGGTTGCTAGAAGCTGAGAATGGTCTCAGTCACCAGCTAGCAAGAAAATGGGAAGACCACGATCATCTAACCACAAATTCTGCTAAAACCAGTGAGCTTGGAAGAGACTCCCAGGCATCAGATGAGAATCAGAGCCCTAGCCGACACCTTGATTTCAGTCTGGGGGGCCCTGAGCAGAGGATCCATCTAACCCGTGTCCAGACTTGGGATAAAAAGTGGGTTATTGCCCAGATTGCTAATTTTGTGATCATTTGCCACACAGCAAAAGAAAACTAATACAGAGCTCACTTAATGTTAAAGAAAACAATGATACAACACAGGGAATCAACAAAGACAAAAGTTGGTTCCTTAAAAATACTAATAAAATAGATCAGCCTTTGGCAATACCAAGTAACAATAAAATAAGGAAGGTGAAATGTCATAGTAATAGGGGAAAAAATGGACATAATTTTGGAAGCTGCAGGTATTTAAAAGATAATAAAAGGATATTAAAACAACTTTATACCAATACAACTTTAAAACTTAGATGAGAACAATTCTTAGAAAATACAATTTACCAAATCTAGAAAAAATAGATATTAGTGTTCCTATTTGGGGGGGATAAATATCCAGTTTAGTAGAATTACTGGATCATATGGTATTTCTACTTTTTATTTATTTATTTATTTTAATATTTTATTTTTATTTACTTGACAGACAGAGATCACAAGCAGGCAGAGAGAGAGGAGGAAGCAGGCTCCCTGCTAAGCAGAGAGCCCGATGCAGGGCTTGATCCCAGGACCCTGGGATCATGACCTGAGCCAAAAGCAGAGGCTTTAACCCACTGAGCCACCCAGGTGCCCCTGGTTATTTCTATATGGGGAGGAACCTCTGTACTGTTATCCACAGTGGCTGCACCCATTTATGTTCCACCCACAAAGCACGAGAGTTCTTTTTTCACCACATCCTCGTCCACTCAAGTTATTTCTTACCCTTTTGACTCTAGCCATTCTGGCAGGTGTTAGGTGATATCTCTTTGTGGTTTTGATTTACATTTTCCTGATGATTAGTGATGTTGAGCATTTCTTCATGCATCTGTTAGCCATCGGTATATCTTTTTTGGAAAAATTCAGGTCTTCTGCCCATTTTTATAGTTGTAGTTTGTTTTTTGGGTGTTGAGTTGTATATGCTTTTTATGTATTTTGGATATTAACCCCTTACAGGGTATATAATTTGCAATGCCTTTGTGACAACATACATGGACCTAGATGGTATTATGTTAAGTGAAATAAGTCAGACTGAGAAAGAAAATACTAAATAATTTTACCCATATGTGTAATCTAAAAAACAAATAGGTAAGCAAACAAACTGAAACCAAAATCGTATCTATAAACACAGAGAACAAACTGATGGTTGCCAGAGGGAAGGGTGGTGGGGAAGTGAGCAAGTGAGTGAAGGGGAGTGGGAGATACAGGCTTCCAGTTATGGAATGAATAAGTCATGGGAATAAAAGGCACAGCACAGAGAATCTAGTCAATGAAACCGTAATAGTGCTGTACAGTGACAGACGGCAGTAACAGTTGTGGTGAGCACAGCATCATGTATCGAGATGTAGTGTACTATGTTGTACACCTGAAACTAATGTGATATCATGTGTCAACTATACTCAAATAAATTTTTTTTAAAGAAAATCTTCTATTTCTACTTCACCTCCCAATTATGGAACATATCATACAAAAGTAAATGTCATGCTTCCCCTGGCTTTTTCTCATACCAATAAAATTGTGCATGGATTATCAGGAAGACATAATTCACCAAAAGATTGAGCTATATAGGTTCCAAAACTATCTACTTACATGTTAAATTCTATATTTATAAGTATCAGGACCCATCTCAGGAGTGCACCTTTTAAGTGTAAATCATTGGAAATGAACAAAAAGTGAAATTCAGGGATAGAAGTAAGAGTTACTAGAAAAAATTAGGTCTAGCCTACTAAATTTATGGTAACATAACTTCAGATCAACATATTATATTCCTATATTATATTATTACATAGTGGAAAAGAAAGAGAATGAACATTTGCTGAGGGTCGACTGTATGGCAGCCACTTGGTTTGTATTCCCTTGTTTAATCCTCACATCAGCTGCCTGAATCAGCTTTTAGCTCCGTTTTTATTTAAGAAAATTACGTTCACTGACAGGCAAAGTAACTTTCCAAAAGTTCTCATAATTATAAGGTGGGAGAATAAAGATTCATGGGCAAACCTGTCTCAAAATTTAGAGCTCCTTCTACATGCCATTAAACCTAGAAAGTGCCTAGAAGGCAAATAAATACACTTCAGGGAAGATGAATAAAAAGCAAGGAGGTGGGGAAAATAAAAAAGAAATGTACTGAAGGGTAGAGTAACATAATGTAACTCACAGCTGGAGTGGAACTAATATAAGTACATGCATCGAGAGAATCTGTCCTACAATGATTATTATATTTGTAAAAAAAATCATCAGAACCCAGAAATCAAGTTCTTTTTTATTTTCTTTTTTCCCTAATGTTAGCTATTGTTCAAATTATATGATTCATCGCACTGGTCAAAAGTGGATCTAAGAATTCCAGATGCTAAATTTGGAACTTATATACAGCCTTTATACTACTCTGTAATAAGCTACTTAAATTACCATACTCTGATTCTGGTGATTAGCAGAGGGGAGGTGGGGGACAGATGAAATAGATGAAGGGGATTAAGAGTACACTTACCGGGATGAGCACTGAGTAATAATGTAGAGAACTGTTGAATCATTATATTGTACATCTGAAATTAATATAACACTGTATGTTAATTATACTTAAATAAAAATAAAAAATAAGCCATTAAAAAACTGTGAAACCTAAAAATATAATACCTTTAAAGAAGAAAACACAGGAGGAATCTCTGTGACCTTGGGACATGGAAATCTGTCTTAGATAGAATGCCAAAAGCACAATCTATTAACAAAACTAATAAAATATATTTTATCAAAATTAAAGATACTAGAGAAATGGAACAAATTATTATGATATTAAAAATTAAGACTGAAAAGATAAGGTCACTGATTTGAGAAAATATTTATGTATCATATTTCTGTTGAAGGACTTGAATGTAGTATATGTAAACAACCCTAAAAATTCAATAAGAAGATAAACAACCTAATTAAAAAGTGGGGAAAAGATCTGAATGGACAAAAGGAGCTATACTGATGGCAAATCAGGTCAACATCATTAGTTGTGAAGTAAATGTAAGCCAAGCCAACAAGATATCACCAAACATCCATTAGAATGGCTAAAAGACTAGACTTACCAGGTGTTGACAAGGATGTGGAGGGACTGGCACTCATTTACTGCTGGGGGAAAGTAAAATGGCACAACCACCTCAGAAAACACCTTAACCATTTCCTAAAAATGTGAACGTATACCCTACCATATGATCCAGCCATTCTATTCCTAATTATTCAGGAGAAATGAAAGTATATTTCCATAAAATACTGGGTCAGGAATTTTTGTAGCAGCTTTATTTGTAATAGTCCCAAAGTGGCAACAAGCAAAATGTCTATCAGTAAGTGAATGATCAACAAACTGTGGTACATCCATACAGTAGAACAGTACTTAGCGGGGTAGGATGGAGGGGGGCCTGGGTGGCTCTGTCATTAAGTGTCTGCCTTCGGCTCGGGTCATGATCCCAGGATCCTGGGATTCAGCCCCAAGTTGGGCTCCCTGCTCATTAGGGAGCCTGCTTCTCCCTCTCTCTTTGCCTGCTGCTTCCCCTATTTGTGCTCTCTCTGTCAAATAAATAAAATCTTAAAAAAAAAAAGAATGGAATACGGATACATAAATTATAGGCAAGTCTCAAAATAATGATGCTGCATTAAAAAAAACCCAGATTTTTTTTAAAAAGAATAATTACTAGAGAATCCATTCATATAAACTCTAAAAAACGCAACTATTCCTTAGTGATATTGAGCAGATCAACGGTTGTCTTGAGATGGAGTGAGGGCAGGAAGGAGGAATCATCACGGGGCAGGAGAAACATGCCCTGTGGCCAGGGATATGTGTATTATCCTGATTGTGGTGATGGTCACACAGGTATATACATTTGTCAAAGCTTATCAGATTGTGTGCTTTAAACATGTACAGTCAATTATACCTCAATAAACAAGTATTTGTTTATACTGAAATAAAAGTTCAGTGGCTGATTTCTCCCACTCCATGACTCTACTGCTTCTCGTCCCATCACTCCACTGGAGATGAAAGCATTCATGAGTCTCTACTTCGGGGAGGGACCCATCAATTTTTGGAAATAGTTCATTGAGGTTTCTTTGTACCTTCAATTCTTTGATTTTTCCTTCCCTTTCTCTTCCCTTCTTCCTTTCCCCCTTCCTTTCTCTCTTTCCTTCCTTCCTTCCTTCTTTTTTGGTAGCAGAGCCTCTTTTTCTAATTATCAGGGTAGCATTGATGTTCTCTTGCAACTTTGTACATCCTACCCAAAAGCAATCTCCTATGTGCTAATTCTACTTTATCTGGGCCTTAACAATATCTAAGAAGATATCTACTTTCTCAGCTTATGCCTAAATGGTATTTAATCCCTGTTGACGGTTTTTCTGTTGAAAAATTATAATCCCAGTTTCTAGACATTGGTATAATCACTGCTACTGAATAAAGTGACAACTATTTCAGGAATTTCTGTATCATTTCCATATTCTAACTCAGAATGAAGAACAGTCCTAAGAGCACTGTAACTGGGAGATCAGAAAAAACTTAGAAGCTCATATTTGATACAGAAGTCTTACTACAGACAAAAGCCCCTGAGCCTCATCAGGCCTCAAGCCAACTTAGAAAAAAAATAAAAATAAATGGAGGGGCTCCTGGGTGGTTCAGTCATTAAGCCTCTGCCTTCAGTTCAAGTCATGACCCCAAAATCCTAGGATTCAGCCCCAAGTCAGGCTCCCTGCTCATCGGGGAACCTGCTTCTCCCTCTCCCTCTGCCTGTTGCTTCCACTACTTGTGCGCTCTCTCTATGTCAAATAATAAATAAAATTTTTTTAAAAAAGAAGAATGGAATACTGATACATAAATTACAGGTAAATCTCAAAATAATTATGCTACATTAAAAAAAAAAAAACACAGATTTGGGACGCCTGGGTGGCTCAGTTGGTTAAGCAGCTGCCTTCGGCTCAGGTCATGATCCCAGCATCCTGGGATCGAGTCCCACATCGGGCTCCTTGCTCAGCGGGGAGCCTGCTTCTCCCTCTGCCTCTGCCTGCCATTCTGTCTGCCTGTGCTCGCTCTCTCCCCTTCTCTCTCTCTGATAAATAAATAAAATCTTTAAAAAAAAAAAAACCAGATTAAAAAAAAAGGAATAATGACTACAGAATCCACTCATATAAACATGCTAGTGATTATCAAGGATCCAACCCAGCCTTTGGAGCTGCTCAGATGGAATTGATTTCTGATGACCCAGAGGAGGTCCAGGCAATGCTAACCCACTCAAGAATGGCTTGGGATGGGTGACTTACAGGAAAGAATATCTAAGCCAGATAAAGGTGATTAAAAGGAAGAAGAGACAATTAAAGAGAAAAACAGACATTTGGGCATTACAGTCAAGTATCCCTCTCCAGAATAACCTTCCTTGGTTCCACATTACTCTCAGGATGGGGATGTGAATATTGATATGCAACAGTCCTCTTCAAGGGTGGCCCTGGCCTGCTAAGGACTAGCTAGCTGCTGTTGGTCCCCAACAAGGTCAGGACAGAAACAGAGTAAGCAGTTAGGAATCTTTATAGTCATTTGATATTGCCACGACATGCAAACATGTCATCAGTCATTCCTTTACCTGGTAATTTACTAAAGTATAGGTTGGTGACAGATTGGGAAATTTTTAAAAACTGGTTTTCATGAGAAATAGCTTGAGAAGCATTGAGAGTTTTATGGTGTCTCTCCTACACTATTCTTCTCAATCTTGAACTCTGTATTGTAATCATAATAATGCATATTTAGTTCCCCAACATGCCAAGCTTTTTCTTTTCTTCTCTCTTTTCTTTTTTTTTTTGAGAGAGTGCACACAAGTGGTGGGGGTGGGGTGCAGAGAGAGAGGGTGAGAAGGAGAATATATTTTTTTTTTAAATTAACATATAATGTATTATTTGCCCCAGGGGTACAGGTCTGTGAATCATCAGGCTTACACATTTCACAGCACTCACCATAGCACATACCCTCCCCAATGTCCATAACCCAGCCACCCTGTCCCTCTCCCCCAACATCTCAGCAACCCTCAATTTGTTTCCTGAGATTAAGAGTCTCTTGTGGTTTGTCTCGAGAGGGAGAATCTTAAGCAGGTTCCATGCTCAGCATGGAGTCCCACCCAGGGCTCAGTCTCACAACCTAAAGATCATGACCTGAGCCTAAATCAAGAGTCAAAGGCTTAACTGACTGAGCTGCACAGATGCGCTATGCCAAGTTGCTTTTTTTTTTTTTAAGATTGTATTTATTTATTTGACAGAAACAGAGATCACAAGTAGGCAGGCGGGGGAGGGGTTGGCGGGGAGAAGGAGGCTCCCTGCTGAGCAGAGAGCCCAGTGCAGGGCTCGATCCCAGGACCCTGAGATCATGACCTGAGCTGAGGGCAGAGGCTTAAGCCACTGAGCCACTCAGGTGCCCCAAAGCTTCTTCTTAACAATAATTTGTTTTCTATGCTTAAAACTTTCATCGCTTCTCGGCCTTTTGGCTAAGATCAAGTGTATGCTTAAAACTTTCTCCTCATTCTCTTCACTTTCCTTTTTTCTATTTTTCTCTTTTCCTTCCTTCTTTCCTTCCTTCCTTCCTCCCTCCCTCCCTTCCTCCTTTCTTTCTTTTTTGCTGCTTCCTCCTTCTCAAGTTCTAATCCTGGACGTTACTTCCACCAGGAAGACTTCCTGACCCAAGTCTACGCTAAGTGCCCTCTGGCAGGCTACCATACCACATACTCTAACCCCTTCATATCACTTACTATATTATTATTTACTTCCCTTTCTGCAAACATGCCTGCTGTCTTTCCTGCCAACATTTGTGAAGTCAAAAACTATACTACTGTGTTTTCTCAGCACTTCGTCTTCAGAGAGGTTAGTGACTCAGTATAGCAGGTGGTCAGTAAGTGTCTGCTGAAGAGTGAATGAATATATTTTTCTCTTGCTGTGTGTTAGTCCTCAGGTCCTTGAAGTCTTTACAATTGACCTGCTATCCCACTTTTTTTTTCCACCTATCAGTTATGCATATTCTCACTAAATAAGAATCAATGCTACAGCAACTTGACTTGGCCACTGGGAGAAGAAAGGGACAGGAGAATGAGCAGAAAAGACTGATGTCACCTTACAGGAGATACAAGCACAGAAAAGTAGTTAAAAGTACAAAAAAACCACAAAATTCATGTCTATAAATACTTAGGTACAGTGTATTTTAAATATAAACACTATTTGGCACTGGACTCGCACAAGAAGAGCACAAGCACAAGAAGAAAACACAGTGGAGGCTAAAAATACAGGGTTTTTTTTTTTCAAGTTCAGTAAAGAGAAGCCCTTTGAGAAAAAGTTATAAAACTAAGGATCTTAACATATTCTCCCCAAGCAAGAAACAAACTCATAAGAGTATAGAAAAACTTGCCTCACAGTTTGTAAGCTTTCCACCCTTAAAAGTTGACAGGGAGGGGCGCCTTGGGTGGCTCAGTCAGTTAAGCATCTGCCTTCCACTCAGGTCATGAGATCCAGGGTCCTGGGATCCAGCCCCCACGTGGGGATCCCTGCTCAGTAGAGAGCCTTCCTCTCCCCCTGCCTCTGTCATTACCCTGCTTGAGCTCTCTGTCAAATAAATAAATAAAATCTTAAAAAAAAAAAAAGTCAACAGGGAAGATAAAACAAGTGTTTACAAAGCAAAAAGTACTGATGAAGATAGTTTGGGTAACAGTGAGAAGCATCTCAGAACCTCCCAGGGACCTCAGAAGCCCTCCCACTCCCTCTGCCTGGATGAAGGCATGGGGATGCTACTGCACTCTTTTGAAGCAGAAAATTTTCACTTCCTTCCCAAGCAACCTAAACTTTTTGATATTTGTAATAATGAGTAACATTTAAAACATTTCATTGATTTTGCTTTTATGCTGTATCCCTCCCATAAAGTATCTGAGGCAGCTTAAAAAGATAAATAAAATATAATAAGATTACCAAAGGTGGAGCTGAAAATTATATGAGAAAAATAAAGGTGAGCATATAAAATAGAGTAGAATGAGGCCAAAACAGGATTCATGACATATGCACTTGTTTCCAATTAAGATATAGCTTATTACCAAGCATTCTAAGTGTCATGTTTTTAAAATTAAAAACTAACACATTACTCAGAAGACATAAAATTGTTCTTAAAATAAAAGCCAGGCAGGAATTTCTCCTATAGGGCTCTATAATAAAGACCCTGCGGGCTAAAATATTCTAAACCTTCCCAATAGATACAGAATAGATTGCACGGTATTTTTTCCAGAATCTTTCAATGCATTTGGGGTCCACAAAGCAAGGACACTTGTCTGAATGGTTGTGCAGAGGACCAGCATAATGAGGGAGGTCTGCACAGCCCAGAGGCCGGTATGGCTTAAAGTGAGATAATTTAGGTACTCTCCTTGCAAACAGCATGGAGTTGGGCTTTGCATTACGAGCCTACTTGAAATTCTTCTCTTTTAATGAATGAGTCAAAACCCACTCACACTTAGGGTTATGACTCATTTGTGTAGTCTCAATTCTGTCAAATCAATTTATGTGCATTATGTTGCATTTACTTTGCTTTGATCTTTATTTGATGTAGCTTCCTTGCTTCATTTGTTTTGGTGTTAAGGAAGATTTGCATTTTTTTTCTAGTGAGTGTTTTGTATTTTTATCATTTACAGTGCCATTAATCTCCTTTTTTTTCTTATTTAGACTCTTACAAGTTTGTCTGTTTACAATGGTATCCTTCAATACTCACCAATTACCGGTAAGTCAGTCAATGATCCTGTTTTTTTTCTTTCTTCTCAGAACATATTGCCTTTACATATTATTCTTCCACCAATGTCCCCATCTTTGCTTTAAATATTAGCTTTATACTTAAATATCTTAAATTCTTGCCATCATTTGCCAAGTCTCCCCAGTTCTCTGTTGGTTGGATGAGTTCATCCATGGTTGATTGCTCAGAAAGTACTTGTGTATACAGTTTGCTTTGCATTGTTGCATGTGCAAAACTGTTTTTGTTTGGATTTTTAAAATAATCTTGGTACTTGAAGAACATCTTGGCAGGATTAAAAAAAAATCCTTGGCTCACATTTGATTTCCTTGAGTTTCTTGAAAATGTTGCTCCACTATTTCTTTTCCTTGTATATGGCTCTTGATAAGTGTGATGTTAGCCTAATTTCCTTACTTTTAAAGGTAAAGTGATTTTTTGCCTGGAGGCCCTGGGGATTTTTCTTTATTTTACTAGGGTTATGTGTCATAGTTAATCTTTCCAGGTACCTGCTTATCCTTTTCACTAAGTCGACTTGTTTTCTCTTGTCTCTTTCATTAAGGTTTATTATATTATACTTTTATTTTTATTTTTATTTTTTTTTAAAGATTTTATTTATTTATTTGACAGAGAGAAATCACAAGTAGATGGAGAGGCAGGCAGAGAGAGAGAGAGAGGGAAGCAGGCTCCCTGCTGAGCAGAGAGCCCGATCCTAGGACCCTGAGATCATGACCTGAGCCGAAGGCAGCGGCCCAACCCACTGAGCCACCCAGGCGCCCTATATTATACTTTTAAATATTAGTTATGTACCACTGTTTTGTTAGGTTCTCCATTATATATGTATCAGACCTTCTATGCACATTGTTCACTTCTACCACTTTCCTTTAACATTTTTTTACTATTTTTTAAAGGATTTATTTATTTTAGAGAGAAAGCATGCACACGAGTAGGGGGAGGGTCAGAAAGAGTGAATGTCAAGCAGGCTCCCTGCTGAGTGTGGAGTCAAGGCAGGGCTCCACCCCACCCCGTGAAACCATGACCTGACCCACAACCAAGAGCTGGATGATCAACTGAGTGAGCAACTCAGGCCCTCCTTTTGTTACTTCTTTTTATCTCACTTTCATTTCCTTTGTTGTTTTACTGCCTGTTGTCTTTATTAGATTTCCATTCAACTCTACTCTCTCTTGGTCCCTAATGGATTTCTTTCAGAGCTTGAGTATCTTTTATGGCATTTCTTTGCACTGTTTGTTTTGCCCATTTTTGTTTTTGTTTTATAAGTTTTAATTGGGAGTATTTTCAATATCTCAGAATGCTTATTAGAGACTATTTAGTTCAGTTTGGAGAGGAGTGTTACAGTGTTCTATTGCTTCATTGTTAGTTTTTGGAGAAGAATACTTATTAGCTGATGTTTAATTTTATTTTCTCTTCATGTAGCTTCATGTTGACTTGATATTTTTCTACCTTTAAGCACTTTTTGGACAGAGTTACTAGTCCTCTGTCTGTAAAGTGCACTTCCTTAAATATTGATAAGAAGTGAGGTGTTGGTATATCTTGTTTCTCTTATACTCATAATTTCATTCTTAGCCTGGCCAGGTATCTCACACTCACTTCCAATTTTCTACATGTGCCTGCTTGGAGATCAGAAACAGCATCAAGTGACCAGGTTATGCCTCAACTCTCTCTCCAAGAGCAGACTGAAGTTTATTATGAAGCTGACTTTATAAAATAGGCCTTTGGCTTTGTTAGATAATATGCAAACTGAAAAGCGAACTAAAGTCCAAAGATTGCCTAAGTATGTACAGATCATTCAAATGTCAGATAATAAATTCTGACCCTGAATGAAGATTAAACTTGCCTAGTGTCAGTTGACACTAGGACCTGTTTAAAAGTCAAATTTACTAATTGTGAAACTTTTAAAAATTTAAGCAACTTCCCTTCAATTTGTTCCTTTTGTAAAATTAAAGGGATAATAGTTTTCATACAGTTGTTGCAAGCATTACACAAGAAAACCCATGGAGAGTACATAACAGAATGCCTGGCACACGCGGGTTCACTATTACTTACTATTACTATTAACTATGTTTCTGGTGACTATAGTTGAACATAGGTTCTCAGATTTTCTGTTGTAAAAGTAGCTTTTACTTGTTGAGTCCACTCTTGCACCAAACCCTTATGCTTTACATACACTATCTTATTCTTTATTTATAATACCCTATGAGGTAGATAGTAGCCCAGTTTTGCAAATGAGTAAAATGAGATTTATAGGTTATGTCATTTGCCCTAGGTTACATGTCTACTTAGTGATAGTAGAACTAGGATTCATAACAAGATTTATTTGACTCCAAAGCCCAGGAGTCTGTCCTACCTCCTCTTAAGATCCTTTCACACACTCTGATCCCTCTAGCACTTACATGCTGAACTAGCCAGAGCCTTATGTTTTTATTTTGCCTTATTTGCAGCTTTCTAAGCTTTATGTTGATTCCCCAACAAAAAAAACCCTTTGAAGGGTGTAAGTGTACCTTGAAAATTTTAAACCTCAATATGCTTCCTCTTCCTTAGAATGGTACTTGACGCATGGCCAAGTCTTAGTAAATACTTATCAAGTTGACAAAATCAAATTCCCTTTCTTTGCTCTGGGAAGATATAGTTAATGAGTTTCCTAGCTGTGTCACACCATCTTTGTGAAAATGAATACTCATTCAAAGTTCAAGACAAACGTCGTAAAGGGTATCTGGTAAATTCAGAAGGAATGTTTAACCTAAAAACAGAAGAAAATCTAAATATAAGAAATACTGGGCTTATTTAGTTTTCTTAGACTTTTTAAAAAACAAGTTTGAATTATTTGAGCTTGAAGATACAGAACAAGGTAAGTACATGGATTTCAGAGGAAAATGTCCAATTACTAAGGAAATATCTTTCTTATAAGTCTCAACAAGGCCTTGACTAGTTTGAGACATGTGGCTCAATGATGATTCTCTCTGCACTGTTGGCCAAGCCTACTCTCTAGAGCTTTCTTCTTGGGATCACATCACACTCTGCATCAACACCCACAAAAATCACAAGATTCTGTGACCAAAGGATCATATCAGTGCTACAGGCTACTACCTCATAAAATGCATTAAATATGCAGAAATAGGGGTATGTGCAAAATAGGGATTAACTGGTGAGTTGGTCAACAAAAGTTCATTCAACAACAACAAAAAGTTCATTCAACTAATAGGCATTGTGCTAGTTGCCAAGGACACAAAGCCCAAAGGACATAGTCCCTGCTCTCAGGGAGATAGACATATCAACATGTATGCTGACAATGACAGATGTTGTGATTTAAAAATGCACAGAGGACAGCAGGAATAAATGGAAGAATGGTTAAGTCTAGGTGGTGAATTATAAAAGGTTTTGAAGAGGAGATTACACTGGAGTTACTTCTAGAAAGGAATTAGCATTATAATGAGAAAGAACTGAGAGCCAGCACATGATTTCAATTTATGTCAGGTCTCCTAATCCACTGACTTATACTAGCCTGGAGGTAAAAGAGAACTAACTCATTCCACCTCTATATGTCCTAGATAGTAGTTCCATTCCAACCAGTCTAACATCCTCTTCTCCCCATACCTGTGCAATGTGTATTTTTCCTTAGGTCCCTTTTGTTCCAATATCTCCTCTGGCCCTCAATATGTCTCACATGATAATCTCCTTAGAAATCAGACAGTGATACTGCCATTCTTCAAAAGCCAATTTAAAGTCTACCTGCTGGAGGAAGTACTTAAAATCTGCCCAGAAAGGAGGCAAACAGTGTTTTATGGACTCAACTCTAATTCTACATGTAGACTGTAATGTTTCATATTGGAAGAGACCAGCCTTGAAGGGAAGACCTTTTTTCTTCATCTTCTACACTCCCATCCCTGATAACTTAACACATTACCCTACAGTCTGAGATGGAACTTTGGTCAGCACTCAGCAAATATAACTTGTATTGAATCAAATTAGTTTAACAGAATTTTTTGTGTGTACTTTAGTTCCTTCACATATAAAGTTAAAATAATCTTGTCTCTTCTTTTTCAGAGAACTGCTAAGTAAGCTATCCTATTCCTTGAACCTAAGCAGTAACAACCCTGTAATAAAGCCTAAGTAAATATTTGCTGAATGACTAAGAGAAGAGGCTAAATTCTGAGACATCTGAGATGAAGAATTATATAGGAACTCAGAAAATACTAGAGCTCTAGTTAGAAATGGGATTTATAATAATTACTTACTTTTAAAGAAACATTCCTACTGTTTTTAGGATTTTACATTAGTAGCATTATTGAGCAAGTAGGAACATTGAGAAACAGAGAAATGGCTCGACCAGGATGAGAGGTGGTATAGCAGAATATAGTTCCAGCCCTTGTCTACTGGGCACAGGTCCCTTTGATGAGAAATGACCATGAATTGGGGAGGAGTAAGCTCTATGTGTCCAGTGAAAATAGTCATTTGCTGGATATATGCCCATTGCATCTCAGAACAGAAAAGTCAAAAGTGAAGCAGATTTTTAAAAATTCTAGTATATATAGAATTCAGGGGTGCCTGGGTGGCTCAGTGGGTTAAAGCCTCTGCCTTCGGCTCGGGTCATGATCCGGGGCCCTGGGATTGAGCCCAGCATCGGGGTCTCTGTTCAGCAGGGAGCCTGCTTCCCCACTCGGTACCTACTTGTGATCACTGTCAAATAAATAAATAAAATCTTAAAAAAAAAAAGAATTCATATAGGAAAGTATAGCTACACAAAGAGCTGAGCAATCTTGAACAGAAAGTATTCTTATTCATTAGAAACTATTCCATAGTCAAATTATCATAAACCAAAGAGCACATTTTTTTGTGTGTCACAGCGGACAAATAAGTCAATGGAAATTTCCGAGTCTAGAAACAGTCCCACTCACTCACATCAGGAATCTTTTCTTTTGTTTTTTAAGAGGTGCATATTCACAATGGAATATTACTCAGCCATCAGAAAGCATGAATACCCAACTTTCACATCAGGAGTCTTGATACCTGACAGGGAAGGCACCAAAAACCAGTGGGAGAAAGATGCCCTTTAAAAAAGTAGATTGAGAACACTGGTAAAGTGAAAGTAAACTTAGATTCTTGCCTTCATATGATATAGAGAAATAAATCCCAGATATATGAGGGAATTGAATATAAAAAAGCAAATTTGAAAATTATTTTAAGAAAGAAATGAGGTAATATATTAAAGGTGTTGAAATTGAGAGCAACTTAAGTCACAAAAAGCACAACTCATAAAGGAAGAGATGGGCACACTTCATCACATAAAGAGACAACATTTTTGCTTATGGCAGATGACATGAGAGGCAAAGTTAAAAGGACAAATGAATAAAAAGGAGGAAGTTTGCAGTGATATGGCATTCAAAGAATTAGGATATGAAAGGAATTATAAAAAAAAAAAGCAAAAAAAGCCCAACAAATATGAAAATTAGCAGGATATGATTTGGTAATCCTCAGAAGAAATCCAAATTACTAATAAATACATAAAGATATGTTCAACCTCACTAGCGATAAGGAGATTAAAATCAAATAACAATGTGATACCAGTTAGCTTTTATCAGACTGATAAAAATAATTTGACTAGGTTCTAGTAAGTGTTGCCAAGAATGTAGGGGAACAGAAACACTCACATACGAGCAAGAGGGAAGAAAAATTACTACAGCTAATTTCGAGAGCAGCAGAGCAGTTACACCATATATGGTGGATTGCAAAAATGGCTGTGATCCATTGTTTCTCCCTTCGCAATGTGATTTTGCAGTTCTTCTCATCAAAAGGGGGTCTGTTTGCTCTCCTCTTCCATCTAGGCTGGTTTCCCTTCCATTGCTTTTGCCAACAGAACGCAGCGAAAGAGAATTTGAAACCTGGGCCTCAAACATAAGCACACCTTTCATTTGTGCTCCTGCTTCCTGTAACTGCGCTGAAAACAAGCCTGCTGAAGGCGTTTCACGCAGCAGAGACTAGCTGCCCCAGCTGAGACGATGCTAGAGCCGCCAGCCCCCAGCCACCTTTTAACTAACCATAGATGCATGAGCAAAAATATTTACAGTTTTCTATTCCAGAAACAAACATCTCACTTTCCTGAGAAGGGCCACTTGTGGACACAAAAGACATGCCCTATGACAGAATCTCCTAGAGATACTGGACTACATTTCTCCAAGAAATCCCCTGAACATCCTTGACATACATACCAAATGATGAAGCCTTCTGGTTTACTGGCAAAAGGGTTTAGGCAAAAATCTTGGTAGTTTCATTTGCTCAACTGTTTTCTCAAAATACTTACCTCGGGTCTGTTATTCCCACAAGAAAGGGCTTCCCTTAGAACGCTGGTTTCTGAGGACTGATTCTTCCAGGAATTTCCTGGTAAATTTTTGACTGAATTTGAGAACCAAGGGTCAACTTAAATAATCTCAGCTGCTAAGAAGCTAGTGTGCTATATTTTTATGTATTTTGAAACTACTAAAAAAGTATTTTCTAAACACTGAAATTAAGTGAGACAAATCTATATGCATTTATTTCTAAAGATAAGCATTCCTAGGTGGGAACAAAAGGAGGTATATTAGAAGTCTAAAGGGTCCTGGTGTACCTCCTTTTGAGGCCAAAAACATCTTCAGGGTCAGTAATATGCTTATAATGAAGATAAAATCACTATCATAATGAAAAAAAGCAACTACCCTTTATTATGATATGTTAAAAACTATAATTAAGTACTAAACATACCTCACTTAATATTTCAATAATTCTAAAATACAGATATTGCTATCTTCTCTATCTCTTCTATTTTATAGATGTTAAAGTTGGGGGAAAGGGGGTAAAAGTCACTTATCCATGGTTATAAAATTAGTAAATAGTAAAGCCTGGCTTCAAACAGAAGTCTAACCCCAAAGTTGTGCTCCTAGTTACCACACTCCACTACATTAAAACAAAAAATAAACACACACACACATACACACAATTATAAAATGCTTTAATGTCCAGGGGCCCCTGGATGCCTCAGTTAGTGAAGCATCTGCCTTCAGCTCAAGCACATACACACACACAGACACATTGTAAAATGCTTTAATGTCCAGGGGCCCCTGGATATCTCAGTGAAGCATCTGCCTTCAGCTCAGGTCATGATCCCAGGGTCCTGAAATCAAGTCCCACATGGGGCTCCCTATTCAGCAGAAGTCTGCTTCTCCCTCTCACTCTGCGGCCCCCCCTGCTCGTAATCTCTCTCTCAAATAAATAAAATCTTTGAAAAAAAAAAATCCGCAGGCTCCTTTGTCATATGTTTTTTTATTTAATTCCTATAAAACTCTTATTACTTTCATTTTACAGATGAGCAGACTAAGTTTCAGACTAGCAGTGTCCCAGTCACAAAATTTGTATGTAGAAGAGCTGGAACTCAATGTCAAGTCTGTGGGTCCCAAATTCAATGTGTCTTCTAGTAGGCCAAGCTGCCAGATGCTTGAGGGAACTTAAGCAGATGTTGCGTGGTATATGGTAAAGAATGAAATGGATCATTCCCAGGGATTGGAGTGACCATGGGATGGGATCCATGGTGAAATCAGGGAGCTTCCTGAGTCTTGACTCAAACAAGCAGTTCTGTGAGCCACTTTGCAAGAAACACGTTGGAAGAGGCTTGAACTTCCTCCAGTCTGATGGAGGAGGTCCAGGATCAGATTCTGGGGTTTCTGAAATTAATAAAATGAACAAATGAAGAAAGAAGTTGGAGACCATCCTAACAGCAAATGGGGAAGGCAAAATATTTACTGAGACCCTAGGCATTCTTCCCCCAGGGCCTGGCCTGAGTAAATAGCAAGAAGCAGGAGCTGTAGGCAGACTGGCAGTAGGAGCAAAGCACATGATTCTTGAGAGCCCACTTGGAAAAGATTCAAGATAACTTAATAGAACCAAGTCCCACAGTGACCATTAATTCTCCTCTTCTATTCCAAGACCAAGTGACCTGGGAAACTCTAATGCAATATGAAAAATCAAGACAGTAAATGCCAAAGGACTCAATAAAATGTTAGCAAACCAAATTCAGTAGTAGATTAAAAAGATCATACACTGTGACCTAGTGGGATTTATTTCTAGGATGCAAGGATAGCTCAACATGCACAAACCAACCAACATGATACAACACATTAACAAAATGAAAGATAAAAATCATATAATTTCTCAACAGATGCAGAAAAAGCATTCGATAAAATCCAGTAGGATTAAGTTCATGAAAAAAACTGTCAACAAGGGGCGCCTGGGTGGCTCAGTGGGTTAAGCCGCTGTCTTCGGCTCAGGTCATGATCTCAGGGTCCTGGGATCGAGTCCCGCATCGGGCTCTCTGCTCGGCGGGGAGCCTGCTTCCCCCTCTCTCTCTCTCTCTGCCAGCCTCTCTACCTACCTGTGATCTCTCTCTGTCAAATAAATAAATAAAATATTAAAAAAAAAAAAAACTGTCAACAAGTTAAATGTAAGTAGAATATACCTCAACATAATAAAGGTCATATATGACAAGCCCACAGCTAACAACACCACATTCAGTGATGAAAAACTGCAAGCTTTTCCTCTAAGATCAGGAAAAATACAAGGATATTGATTCTTGCCACTTTTATTCAACATAATACTGGAAGTCCTATGCAGAGCAATTATGAAAAGTGGGGAAAAAAATAAACATCATCCAAACCGGAAAGGAACAGGTAAAACTATCTTTATTTGTAGATGACATGATACTATATATAGAAAACCTGAGAGACTCTACCAAAAAACTGTTAGAATAAACAAATTCAGTGAAGTTGCAGGATACAAAACTAGTTGCATTTCCATATGCTGATAATAAACTACAAGAGAAATTAAGAAAATAGTTCCATTTACAATCTCATAAAAAAGAATAAAATACTTAGAAATAAGAAAGTGAAAACCATAAAACACTGATGAAAGAAATTGAAGAAAACACAAATAAATGGAAAGATACTCTGTGCTGATCGTTTCACACATTTATATGTATATATTGTACGCTTTAAATATATTACAGTTTTACTTGTCAGTTACACGTCAAGAAAGCTGAGAGAGAGAGAGAGAGAGAATGTAAAAATTTTTACCAAAATCAATACCTGGCAAATTGGTCAACTGTCCCTTGTATTGACAAAAATATTGCCATGTGGAAATAGCAGATGGAATTGCTACTTACCTCAGTGTGAGAAACTGTCTCAATTTTTGGAGTCTGATGTATGCTCAGAAAGCAACCGAAATGTAAACAACTAATTAAAATGCTTTATTTCACATGAGGAAGCTGAGGATTATCGGCCTTGGGGTGGTCAGGGTGTTAGTGGTAACTAGTATGGATGCCTCCCCAATCCGGCTCCAATCAGCCACTATGGCCCTATTTCCTCATTATCTTCCTGGTCAGGAAATTAGAAAGAACTGAGAGAATGTCACTACAACTAGGGTGGCAGAAAAAGAAAGAACTTCCCTGAAAGCAGTGGTTTACAGAGCTGTAACACTTCCACAGCCCCAGGGGTAGGAGTTAAACATATTACTTTAATAACATTGGGTTTCTAGATGCAAAAGCAGATTGTGAAGGAAATTTCCAGGCATTGGCTCACAGGCTGCATAGCAAGCTGGGTCATGCGTCTCCCACGTGGATGATGGAGCTGATCACTAATCACTGGTCACCTAACAATGACAGCAGGGGTGGGGGGGCACTGAGTCCCCAGCTGTCAGGCCCTAGGGCAGAGGTCACCATAGGGTCTCCCCACAGCGGGAGGATGTGGCTAGTGGCAGTGGTACGCCTGACCTTCCTGCCCCAGCCCTGAGCATGGAGCATTGCCAGGAGGTTGGGGAGAGATCAATGGCCTGGCTAGTGGGAAGGTCCTGTAATGAAGGCGTGTTGTGTTCTCCCCTGGGGTCTCCCCCAATGGAAATTGCCATTCTGTCCTCCCTCCAAACCTACCAGGGTCTCTTCAGGGCTCCTTCTCTCTCAGAACTGGGCTCATCAGACTCCACAACAGCTGCTCATCCCCCTTGAGATGCAAAAGGTCTGTGTGAACACAATAAGGGGATGCCTATTTCCATACAGGAGTCCACACCCAAGCATAATTGTCACCACGTGATGGAATTAGGTGAATACAAAATACCCAAAGCTTCATAAATAAATAGCTTTGGGGGTTTAAATTGTCAGAATGAGTTATGACTTTCCTGACTCCACATAATATTATACCTACCTATGTTTGGAAGAAGTGGGGAAAAAAAGCCCTTCATAAATACCTTAGATTCCAAGTCATTAGATCTATTAATTTGCTATTTTCCCTATCATTACAATTTGCTTCATCTTGTGCTTCCCTCTACTTTCTGTAATTAAGGGTCTCTGGAACTAAGGGTGGATAAAATACAATTAGTGCCAGTGTGAAAAACAACAGTTACAAAAATACATACCTGTGTTTAAAAATGGATTTAAATTCCAAAAGTCCTCAAATTACCATTCTCTAAAATAAGAAGGAGTTTGTAATGTAAATGCAACAATGTGCTGAGGATAATAATACCCCCCCTTCACTAATATGATACAGAAACTTTCCATTTGAGGCCCTTAAAACATAACAACAAAACACAACAAACAAAAAAATTCTAGAAATTTTACACAGTTCAACGTTGCTAATTTCCTCGCAATTATTGACTGCTGAAGCAGATGGTGAAGATCAAGGTGTCCATACAGAAGGGCAAGGCCTCTTTGATAATGAAGGCTTTGAGCAGCAACTGGAATGAATTGTTAACCAAGCAAATTTCTGGAAGAAAATAATTTGTAGAAAGAATTGCAAGTGCAAAGCGCTTGAGTAGGCTTCTTCAAGCAACACCGTAGTGACCACTGGGATTAGAGCAGAGTGACTTGTCTGAGGGAACAGTTGTCTGAGATGAAGTAAAAAAGGTTGGAAGGGTCAAGGTCATTCAAGGTCTCTCAGCCCCAAGGCAAAGCCTTTGGCTTTCAGGGAATGTAAATGTGAGGCCACTGGAGGTTTGCAAAGGAATGACATCTAATTTAAATATTAAAAAGATCACTCTGGTTACTGAGTTAAAAAACAAAACAAAACAAAACCAAAAATCAGACTGTGAGGGGGAAGAGAGAGAAGTAGAGAGACTGGCTAGAAGGCTGTTGCAATAACCCAGGTGGGAGATGTAAGGGCCTATTTAGCCAGAGAGATTCCATCTGGTTAAACAGTGATTTTGTTGTTTATGCAGTAAAACTTAAACTGACTCCCCCCCCCCCCCCCCAGGGAAACTTACTTAAAAGCAAGTCCGGGAAACCAGTAGAATATGGTCGACCAGTCCCTGATAACAGAACCCAAATACAAGGGCGGGTCAGGTCAGGTGGAGGTAACAGAGCCGGAATGCAGGGATGAGTCGGGCCAGGTGGAGACACCCAATCAGTGGGGCGTGCCTACTGTCTCTCTAGCTACCAAGGAGTGTGGGCCCCGCCTTTTGGGTGCCAATTCTGACTAAGGTGATAGGCTAATTCAATAGCTACTACGGGGTGAATTGTAGTACAATTGGCCACCCGTGCGTGACCTAGCATGACTGTGCATCTTCTTCTGTGTGTTACAACCTCATTGGCCACCTGTGTATGGCCAGGCTCAACCACATGGCCTTTGCTCTATAAAAGTTAGTCTGCGAGGCTGAGAGGGGTCGCCCTCTCTGTAAGAGGCGGCCCCGAACGGTCGGTTTGATTCGCGATGCTTGGCACGAAATAAAGCTTTGCTTGACTTTTGCTTTGTATCAGTCTCGTTCCTTTGATTACGGACCCATCAGGAGATACTGGTGGCTTGGAGAAAAGTTACAGAGGAGATGGTGTGAAGTGATTAGGTTCTAGTACAATTTTAAAATTTGAACAGACCGCATTTGCTCATCAATCAGATGGAGGGTCTGAGAGAAACAGAGGAGCCAGGGACGACTCAAAGTTTTCTGGCTCATTTAGGAAGAGGGAGGAAGAGGGCTGGTTGGGGTTAAAGAATCAAGAGTTCAGCTTCTGCTTTGCTTTAACCCAGCCCTCTCCATGGCCTGGTGTCTTTTTACCCAGTATGTTAATGAGCCCCAACCCTCTTGGCCATCTTCTTTGACCTAATAGAGCTCACTCCTCCAAGTCTCCCCCTTTAGTAATTATTCCTGCCTTTCTCATATTCCCATTATGCAAGAAAGTTGGCCAAACATTATTTTCAGAAGTTGGTATCATACAGACATTGGGATTTTTTTTTTTTTTTTATATTGGACACCAGCCATTGAAATCACTGCTCCCATCTGAGCAACTCATTCTTGTTTTCGACTCAGGTTGTGATTTGTTAAAGAGAAAGGAAGAGTCCTTTAAGCCCCTTTTGGCAAAAAATTTTCTGCTCCTACAGGAGGGTCAAGTTGAAAAGAAAAGCCCCATAACACTTGCAGGGAAACACTGATAAACGTCCCCATACTCTGCTCATCCTATCTCCTTATAGCTAGCTCCCTGGTCTGTTTTATCATATCGCACCCAGAAAGCTGCTGGTCAAAATGGTGAGCGTGATCAGTGTGAGGTGTCAAAAAGAACTTATTACTAACAGTAAAGATAGACATGAACATTATGAAAAATGAATTGGAGCTGGCTGAAGTGTGTTCCTCTCTTTGTCACTCTCCCTTGCGTTCTGGACAGGGAATAAGGTGGAATTACTGCTTGCTGGGTTGTTGGGAACATCACCACATCTTGAGCAACCCTGTGAACCTGGGCAGTCCTGTGAATGGCGTCCACTGTGTGAATCAGGAGAGAAAAGACTGAGGGCTGCTGACTTCGCTACCTAACATCACCAATGTGGAGGGACTCAAGAAGGAGACAAAATGCTGTCTTTACAAAGCTTAAAAGTCTGTTAGAGACTCCAGGTGTAAAGAGAGAAAGACCAATCTAATTCTGGCATTTCCTGCATGCCTGGGGTGCTGGGTTTATAGACCTGCCGTGACTTCTTCAGTGATCACCTCCTTCTCTCCCAACTCCCTCTCCCTGCCTCATCTCACATGCCGGCTCCGTTCTTATTATTGATTGGTGCCTCCAGCAGGCAGGAAGTCCAACAAAGCAGCCTGAGAAAGAAGCAGAGGCAGCTGCTTACCCAGTAGGATTTGGCGTGAGGTGGGGGGGTGTCTATTGACACAGAACTCATTTGCCCCCACTGGCCTCAGATGGGAATAATAACATCATCAACAACAATAATCACAGCGGCCAACACATAACGAAAGCCGTGTGCTAGGCCCATTTTCTCACTGAATTTTCCCACGACTTGAAGAGTCAGGCTCTATTAAACTCCTCCTTTTCACAAATGGGGAGACCAAAGTGTAGAGGAGTAAGGCAACCTGTTGGTCGTCACCCACTCATAAATGATGTAGGTCTGTCTGCTCCAAAGTTCTTGCACTATTGGCTTCATGTCTAACCGGGCTTCGAGTATCACTTGATGCATCTTTTTTGGTCAGCAGATATAGACAAAGGCATTGTCTTCAGTTGGTTGGTAGAACAAAATAAGGATTCTGAGCAGCTGATGGAGCGACAGCAGTATTTG
This sequence comes from Mustela nigripes, assembly GCF_022355385.1. Taxonomy (NCBI): domain Eukaryota; kingdom Metazoa; phylum Chordata; class Mammalia; order Carnivora; family Mustelidae; genus Mustela; species Mustela nigripes. The sequence continues at coordinate 17,602,547 of NC_081571.1, forward strand.
GGTTTTGAGTTACCTAAAGTAAACCATGGGGTGTCTGGATGCCTCAGTCAGTCGAGCGTCCGGCTTACGGTTTTGGCTCAGGTCATCTCAGGGTCATGAGACTGAGCCCCAAGTCTGACTTTCTGTTCAGTGGAGGGTCTGCTTGAGATTCTCCTCCCCGTCTCTTCCCATTTCTTCTATATCCTAGCCCCTAGCAACCACATTTTTACTATTTCTATGAGTTTCCTTCTTTTGTTTAGATTTCACATATAAGTAATATCATGCTGCATTTTTGGGGCGGGAGGGTCTGGTATATTTCACTTAGCATAATGCCCTTTAGGTTCACCCATATTGTTGCAAATAACAGGATTTCTTTCTTTTTTAAGAATAAATAATATTTTGGGGTACCTGGCTGGCCCAGTTAGTTAAGCATCCGATGCTTGCTTTCAGCTCAGGTCATGATCCCAGAATTGTGGGACTGAGCCCTGCATCCGGCTCCATGCTCAGCAGAGAGTCTGCTTGTCTCTCTGCTCCTCCCCTGTGCTCTTGTTCTCTCTCTCTCAATAAATAAATAAACTCTTTTTTAAAAAGGCCGAATATCTTATATGTGTAAATATATTAAGATGTCTACAAATATATATTTATATGTGAATATATAAAATAAATTTATCATATATATACATATCACATTTTCTTTAACCTTTCATCTGTCCACCAGTACAGGTTGTTCCCATGAATAGGTTGGCTGTTGGCTATCAGGAATATTGCTGCAATGAACATGGGAATACATATATCTCTTTGAGATAATGTGTTTTCTCCCCTTTGGACATATACTCAGAGATGGGATTGCTGGAGTATATAGTTCCACTTTTAATTTGTTGAGGAACCTCCATACTGTTTTCTACAGTTTCTATGCCAGTTTACACTCCCACCAATAGTGCATGAAGTTTCCCTTTTCTCCACATTCTCGCCAACATTTGCTATCTCTTGTCTTTTGATAATAGGCATCCTAGCAGGTGTGAGATGATAACTCATTGTAGTTTTGATGTGCATTTCCTCTGTGATTAGCAATGTTGAGCTAATGTATATATGTAGCTAATTCATGTCCTAATGTACATACATTAATTAATGTAGGTATGTAGCTAATTCATGTCTCTGTTGGCCATTTGTATGACTCTTGGAAAAATTCAGATTCTTCACACATTTTTAAAAAAGATTTTATTTATTTATTTGACAGAGAGAAATCACAGGTAGATAGAGAGGCAGTCAGAGAACCTGATGCAGGGCTTGATCCCCGGACCCTGAGACCATGACCTGAGCTGAAGAGAGAGGCTTAACCCACTGAGCCACCCAGGTGCCCCGCTCTTTGCACATTTTTAAATTGGGCTGTTTTGGTTTAGTTTTTTGCTATTGAGTTATAGGAGCTCTTTGTGTATTTTGGATATTAACCCCTTATTGGCTGTGTAGCTTGCAAATATTTTCTCCTATTCCACTAGCTGCCTTTTCATTTTGTTGGTTTCCTTTGCAGAAGCTTTTTAGTTTGATGTAGTCCCCTGGTTGATTTTTGCTTTTGTTGCCTTTGCTTTAGGTGTCAAATCTTAAAAAAGCACCACCAAGACCAATGTCAAGGAGCTTACCACCTATGTTTACTTCTAGGAATTCTATGGTATCAATCTTTAATCCATTTTGAATTGATATGTGTGTATCAATCTTTATGGTATCAATCTTTTATGGTATCATCTTTAATCCATTTTGAATTGATATTTGTGTATGGTTTCAATTGCAGTCTGTCATCTTCCCAGATATAAAACCCATTAGGTCCAGCCCTGTTTCCTGTCCAGAGTGCTCTGAAAACCAACACAGAACCAAATACTTGGATCTGAGTAAAAATGTTATAATTTCCATTTCAAAAGCTGAGAACTCTCAGGACAAAGACAAAACATGCAGTGATCGATGAATACCCAACCATATGTAATCCTTGGTTTCATCCTAGTCATTCAAAAACACTTGTTACCAGGGCACCTGGGTGATTCAGATGACTAAGTCTCTGCCTTTGGTTCAGGTCATGATCTCCAGGTCCTGGGAGCCCCAGCTCAGTGGGGAACCTGCTTCTCTCTCTCCCCTCTACCCCTCCCCCTGCTTGAGCTCTCTCTCTCTAATGAATAAATAAAAATCTTTTAAAAAATAAAAGTAAAAAATTTTTTTCCAAGAAAACAAATCTTTGTGTTTTTTTTTTCCTTGCCACAAGTGCTCAGAGTAACAAGAGTAAATGTAAACAGTAATGCAAAAAATGCTGGATAGTGTGTCACTGTATCTCCAATATGTATGTCCAGGGAATCTATACATTTAATACTGCTTATCAATCAGTTTTTGATGAACATTACCATCTTGTCCTTTCCCTAGGAGCTGAAATTAGTTTGCTTTTCAGACCTTGAGTATTTTTTGTGTGTTGATACAGTATTAATTGCTTTTAAGACACACATTTTCAGAATACTGAAGCTTCTATTTATTCTCAGCCATAAATGATCCTATTTTAATTTTTTAAAATTACAGTTGTTTCCAAAGGCTATTTTTGTTGTGAAGGTGTTAATTATTTCCCAGGCCTAAACTGTGTTAGCTGGCCTAATTTTTGCAGTCCAACACTGAGCTTGGTTTATTATTGCTTTGTTTAGCTCCACTGAGGGACTGACCTAAAATGCCTCTTTCTTTTTAAAGCTGTAGAAAAATGTGATCAGATTGTTGCAACAGTTTCCTAACCAATCTCTCTGCTTTCATTTTCACCCTCACTCTCCAGCTCAATCTATTCTCAAGGTAGTAGCTAAATGAGATTTTTAGTACAAAAATCCTATCTTGTTGCTCCTCTGTTAAAACCTTCCAAGGGCTTCATTTCACTCAGAAAATAAATCTTCAGGCCCTACTAGGTCGGATGTGTTCAAGCCCCTGATACACACCATGACTTGACTAAATCTCACAAACATAATAATGGGCAAAAGAAAATATGTGCAAAGAAATATGTATTATTTCACATAAATACATATTATTTCAAAGCAATTTTTCAGAAGAGGCAAAATGATGTGTTAAAAGTAATGGCAGTTATTTTGGGGGAGGAGGGAGTGTATAGTAAGCAGAAGAGGGGAATAAGTTTTCTCGGCTGTAGAGAGTATTCTAGTTCTTGACCTGGGTGTTGGTTCACTGTATGTTCACTTTGTGATAATTCATTGAGTTGTAGATCTACTATTTGTGTACCTTCCAAGAGGTTAATTATACTTCAGTAAAAATGCTTACAGAGAGAGAATGAGAGGTGGTGAAGAAGGCAAGCATGAAACAATCCTCTCAAGGAGTTTTCCTCTGAAGGAGACTAGAGAACTAGAGTGATGACTGGAAGGCAGTGAGTTTGGATGGAGACTGGAGTGTGGAGAAGGAAGAAGAGTCAAAAGGTTTTTGTTTGTTTGCTTTTTAAGTAGGATCCCTGCCCTATGTGGGGCTTGAACTCATGTCCCTAAGATTAAGAGTTGCATGTTCTATCAACTAGGCTAGCCAGGCACCCTTTGGGTTTTTTTTTTTCTTCTTTTTAATGGGAGATATTAAAACACGTTTATTATGCTGTGAGGTCTACTCTGTATTAAGGGACTAACCAGTGTTCAAGAAGGGGTGAGAACAATTGCTTAGAGGAATGTCCTTGAGTAGTCAGGAGGGGATAAAACCCAGAATGGGGATAGAGGGTGAGGCTTAGAAAGGAATATGGCAGAAAGGAATTTGCTGATGACTAGATTCCAGAAGAGATTGTATTCAAATAGGATATATCAAGAGAGTAACTTGAGAACTTTAGGACTTCTGGTGGAGACTAAATTAAATAAGCATGGGTCTAGTTAGTCCCCATGGCCTGTTAGGGGAAACTGTTTCTCATTATTGGCTCTGTGGGGATTGGTTTCCCTTGTAGTGGTGGGGCAGATTGTGTTGTGATTGGAGGGAAAAAGGCAAGCTGTCTTTATGGCCCTTACGTCACCTCTGAAGGAAAAGGTCTTGAACTTATACTGAATTCCGAGGTATGGGATTATGGAATTAAAAGTACATACATTTAAATTTTTGACCAACATTGCCAAAAAGGTGATGCAAATTTAAACTCCTGTCCATATGTGACAATTTTCCCCACTCCCTTGCCAATAGTGAGTTAAAGTTTATAACCTTTGTCAAATCTAGTAGCGGGGAAATAGCTCATTGTTTTTTATTTATCAATGATTATCATAAACATCTTTTCATAAATTTGTTTTCCTTATGCTTCTTTATGAAGACGTTGTTTATTAACTTTGTCCTTTTTCTTTCTGGTTGCTTGTCTTTTCCTTACTGATTTAAAGAGCTCTTTATATGCTAGAGAAACAAGCCATTTGCCAGTCATATTAATCGAAAATATGGTGTGTGCATATATGTTTAATCACATGGGTCTGGGTTTCATTACCATTCTTTAAAAGAAGTCATCACTTCAAATTTATAAAAACATACATCTGTTTTCTTTCATAACTGTTCTGGTTTTGATTTTTGATTTCTAACTCTTTAATATATCAGGACTTAATTATGTTGAATGAGGTAGGAATGCAGCTTTACTGCTTCTATCTTTTCTCCCATAGCTAGCAGTGGTCCCATCACTGTTTCTGGAATAATCTACTTTCCCTGAACATACTGGAAAGGCTAACTTTATCCTCTCGTTTTAAAGTACTTACCATTCAACTCAAGAGGAGGGCTCATCTGGATCCAGTCACATTCTATCAACCTAAGGACTTATCCTTCTTCCTCAGTACATTGAGTACTTGGCACTTACTTTGTATTCCTGAACTCTGTATCTGGGGTGACATTAATCTGGGTCTCTTACTGTGTTTCTGTATCTTTAGTTTCCTACTAATTGCCATTGACTGGAAATAAACAACTGATCAGCAAATAATTAGAGTCCTCTTCCTACATCTGCTATAAAAGTAGAAATTTATTACCTTATAAAATCTAACTCCCTGGAAATGGTTCCTCTCTGAAAATATTGGCACTTCCTTAAAGTACACAATCTCTCATTTTCCTGTGTTCTTTCTCTCTCTGTGAACATATTCTATTCAAGTACAATCTCTCTTAGTGATAAGATCGAAGCTACTCTGTTAAAAATGGCCATTAGAAAGAATGCTATCAAAATTATTAAAATAAAGCATATGCCTTAAGTATTTGTTTTCTATAATGTCCATATTCCAGAATATAATTCTCTACTGATAGTATTGAATAAACAAGGCCTTGCTGTAGTTACTGGTGTATGTGTTCTCTCAATAACCTTGTATGATCACTTTCTCACAAATGAGAAAGAACATTCCCAAGGTTATATCAATAAGAGCACCCACTCCATACTCACGATGTTGAGTATCCCATTCTCTAACCATGTCTGATCTTACCCCCACCTTATCCTTACATCTCAGTGCTCTATCTAGTGCTGTGATTTCAACAATTTTTTTTTTATCCATGCAGGACAAAGACCTCAATCCACTCATCCTCTTTACAGTGTCCTTTCCACCTTCTTTACCTAGCCAACATTCCCCGGCTCTTTTTTTTACCCCCAGATGACACTTTAAAAAAGGGGGGGGGAGGGGCATCTGTGTGGCTTAGTCGGTTGAGCATCTGACTTTTGATTTTGGCTCAGGTCATGATCTCAAAGTCATGAGATTTAGCCACACGTGGGGCTCTACACTGGGCATGGAGCCTGTTTAGAATTCTCTCTCCCTCTCTTTCTGCCCTTATGCCCCTCCCCCTCACACATATGCATGAGCACACTCATATATATATATATATATATATACACACACACATACATATATATATACATATTTAGTACAGTTGACATACAATGTTAAGTTAGATTCAGGTGTACAACAGAGGCTTTCGGTAAGTTCACCCATTATGTTGTGCCTTCATTATCTTCACTTTCTTGTATACTCCACTGACTCTCTAGACCCTATGTTCTCTGTCAAAAGTGCTTACTGAGATCCCAATTATATCTCTACCTATTGAACACCATCCTCCAGGCAGCTGAATCTGCCTGGAGAAAAAAACCACCCAAACATGGGCTGACTGGTCTCCCTTCGGTTCACGACCACATGCTTCAAGGGAAAGCTCGTGTCGCACAGCAACCCTATGCTGCCACAGTTCATTCACACTCCCATTCTCCTAGAAAGCGATGTCAAACATCCTCATCTCTTCTTCAGCCTTTCAAAACTCCCCCCATCACATCTATCTTCTCTCCTGCACCTGGGCCCATGTATGTTGCCTTCCCTCCTACCACCACCCGTAGGACACCCCTGCTCTTGTCTCTGAAATCCTCTGGCTTACTCAAAGAAGTTGCCCCAGCATTACGTCACCTCTCTGCATTATAAATATGTCCTTCCTCACAGGATAATTTCTATCAGCATATAGGCATGCATAAATTTCTTCTACTAACCACACATACCTCCCAGCAATGACCCCATTTCCCAACCCTCCTTCATGGCAAAACTCCATTTACAGCTGTCTATTCTTGATGCCTCTACAGCTTTTCTCATTCTCTCTTGGACCCCTCCCATCAGATTTGTATCTTCACTCGGCCATCCAAACCACTATTTTTAATAATACATCCTAGCACTCGTACTGAGTGTTCTAACTGCATCTCTGCACTTCTGCTCTGGGTCCCCAGTCTGTGCTCTGCCCAGCCGTCACACTGGCCCTTTCAAAATGTACCTCAGATCACGTGCCTCCCTGCTCCATCTTAGACTGGCTTCCATCTGTTAAGAAACCACAGGCCTGGGTCGCCTGGGTGGCTCAGTTGGTTAAGCAGCTGCCTTCGGCTCAGGTCATGATCCCAGCATCCTGGGATCGAGTCCCACATCGGGCTCCTTGCTCAGCAGGGAGCCTGCTTCTCCCTCTGCCTCTGTCTGCCATTCTGTCTGCCTGTGCTCACTCTCTCCCTCTCTCTCTCTGATAAATAAATAAAATCTTTAAAAAAATAATTAATTAATTAATTAATTTAAAAAAAAAAAAGAAAGAAACCACAGGCCTGTGAGGATCTACATCATTCTCTTCTTCCATTAGAGCCTTACTGTCCTCACTGCTCCTTCTCAAATAGAGCCCCCCAAGAGCCTTTGTAGTCCTTGTGACTCTTACCTGGAATGCGCTCTTCCCAGATCCCTGAAGCGGCTTGCTATAGGACTTTAGTCAAATTTCTTCCAAATGCCAACTTTTCAACTTCCCTCCCCCGACCTGCTTATCTAAAATAGCATCCCAACTGTCTGTCTGTCTGTCTCCACGTTCTCTCTTCCTTAAGGTATTTATCACAGTTCATGACTAGCAGCCATGGCATTTTATATTTATTTACTTCAGGTATCCCCCCTTAGAAATTAAGCTCCTTAAAGTTACAGAATTTGCTAGAACAGTGTCTGTTATGTGAGGGTTAGCAATAAATATTTCTTGGCTGAATATATCACACAGATATATTTTCATACCACGAAAAGAAATAATTATGTTGTTTATTGTAATAGTTTTTTAAAAATTTTAAAAATGAAGAAAAAATAAATCTCTGTCATTGGGAAACTAGTTAAATACATTTTGAGATATTCTTTTGTTGTTGTTGTTCAAAGAGAGTGAGCACAGGCAGACAGATTGGCAGGCAGAGGCAGAGGGAGAAGCAGGCTCCCTGCCGAGCAAGGAGCCCGATGTGGGACTCGATCCCAGGATGCTGGGATCATGACCTGAGCCGAAGGCAGCCGCTTAACCAACTGAGCCACCCAGGCATCCCCATTTTGAGATATTCTTAAAATAGAACACAAAGTCAGCTATTTAAAAGAATGAAGTCTTCACATACCGGTATGGAAAATGTCTGTAGGGCGCCTGGGTGGCTCAGTGGTTAGGCCGCTGCCTTCGGCTCAGGTCATGATCTCGGGGTCCTGGGATCGAGTCCCGCATCGGGCTCTCTGCTCAGCAGGGAGCCTGCTTCCTCCTCTCTCTCTCTCTCTGCCTACTTGTGATTTCTCTCTGTCGAATAAATAAAAAAATCTTTAAAAAAAAAAAATGTCTGTAAACAAGTTAAGTAGGGGAAAAAATGAATGTAGAATATTATATGATTCTAATTTTGTAACAAATCTAAATGTCTCTCCATATGCATAATTCACATGTTTTTGGGTGCATAAAAGAAAATCTAGAAGGAAACATACCAATCTGTTAAGAGTAGTTACCTCTAGAGAGAACAGGATTTCAGGGGAGGAAATAGATTTTTACTCTGTTATACAATTTTGTTTCAATCTTATAAACCCATGCTACTTTAATAAAACAAATTAAAATCTGTGAAAAGATCAAAAAGCTACAAATGATTAGTGTTGGTTGATGTCTGTGGGTCTAAATAAGACTGTGTGGCTCAGTGGGTTAAAGACTCTGCCTTTGGCTCGGGTCATGATCTCAGGGTCCTGAGATGGAGCCCTGCATTAGGCTCTTTGCTCAGTGGGGAGCCTGCTTCCCCTCTCTCTGCCTCTCTGTCTGCTTGTGATCTTGTTCTCTGTCAAATAAATAAATAAAATCTTAAAAAAAAAAAAAAAGAAAAAGAAAAGAAAGGCAAGAAAGCAGAAATTATGCTGGGAAACAACCAGTGGTATGCTGCATGCTTTCAGCAAACAAGGGGCAGAGAGCAAACCTTGCACAAAAAGGAGTAAGAAAATATAATGAGCCATTTGTTTTCTTTATTGAGCCCCTACTATGGGAAAGGTGCTATCCTCCATGACATGTGTACATTTTCTCTAACCTTCAGAACAAACCTGCAAGTTAGGTATTAGCTCTACAGATGAGAAAAACAATGTTTCAGAGAAACTAAGTCCTCATGAGCCCTAAATAAAGACCAGAAGCAATGGAGCTGGGATTCAGATGTGCCATGCCGCCTCTCACATAAATGAGCCCCTAAAGCCGGCATATTATAGTTTGGAAGAGAAACTCTGGACCTGGAGATTAATAACCCAGGAGTAGGGCCCCTAGCAACCCTAGAAGCATGTGGAGAATCCAAACTGCCTGTTCCTTTCCTGCTACAAAAATGCTTCAGCCTGACTCCAGTGGGAGGTGTGGGGAGTGGCGGGCGATGGGGAAGAGGGCCTCACCTGTGAGTGTTCTGCCCCTCTGGCTAGTCACAGAGGAAGGAAGGCAGCTTTGGAGAGAGACCCTCACTGTTTAGGGTCCTACAAAGCTGGAAGAGTAGCATAAAATGATATTGAGAACTGTGGTTCTTCTTCCTCCTGTGTAGGACATGTTCTGGTGAGAAGAGACGCTGCAGGAAGGGAAGCCAAAATTCTCTTGCAGCAAAATCATAGCCACTACTACTTAGGGAGGCTCTACTGCATGCCAGGAACTTTACAAACATTATTTTCAGTCCTCAGAACCTGATCAACTAAGTGAATATTATTATTTCCATTTTACAGAGACAGGAGCAACTAAGTCAATGATTAGCTCAATTTTATGCTGCTAATAAGTGATGGACCTAGGTTTCCATCAAGCCGCTCTGACCTCTAACCTCAAGTTTCTTCCAAGCCACTCAGCCACTCTGGGAGGCTTAGGGGCTCAAGTGTAAGGCAGTCAGCCAGAGGTGAACAGAGCAAGAGACATTGATGATGAAGAGGTGAGGGCCAGGGAAATGTAAAAGAGAAAGTCGTATTCGGGACACACTGTTGGAAGCCTGGACTGGCCCTAGAAAGAGCACAATCACCAACAGCTTTGCCTTGCCTTTAAGAGGTAGCAGAATATCCATGTGTAGACAGTGAAAAATAATTTTTAGCTGGAAGCCTGCTGTGACTAGCTTGGCTTTGCCAATGGGATCTCATTAGTATTCCTGAGCTTCCATTAGCATTTGAAGGAAATACCCAAATGACACAAAGCCAATTCTAGGAGCTGAGATTTAATATTTTTAACTCAATTTCTCTAATGCAGTTAACCTGGTTAGGTACCCACCCTCTTTTTGCAAACTGTTTTGAGCCTCAACAACCAAACCATTCATACAAGCACCTTCAAGTTCATCTTCCCTAAACAAGGCCAGAGGCCTTGCCTCCTTGTAGCATGAATTTACATCATTTGCTGCAGAGCTGGAGAACTGGAAGTATTTTTCCCAGCCTTATCTGGACCACAGCCAAGGTTGTAAGTACAAATCCTTCAACATGATCTCCCTGGAACTGCCCCTTGGGCTGACACAACCCCACCCTGAGAGCAGCATTTTATTGCATCCTTTGTTGTAGGTTTTCCATTTTAGGGAGAATTGATAGCGATACTAAGTACAAACACATTCTCTGCCAGTCAGGTTCTGTGGCAAAGTTTTTAAAAAGGAGCTGGGAAGACTTGTGGCCAGTAATAATATTTACATTGAAACTCAGCTCTTGCTACAGAGGGTGAGAGCAATGATGGCCAAGAAAGGAATTCCCCTCCTCATATACAATGCTTCTCACATGACAAGAAACAAGGGAGTATTTTGAGATTAGAGCAAATCCTGTAGTTCTTTCTCAGTTACTTAAGATTGGGATTAACCCTTTAAAGAGGCTTTTTTAAAGTCAAGATAATATGCTCATATTCAAATTTTCCAAACACTATTTTTTACTTCTAAAGAAAAAGAAATAACTTAATTGATGTCTCCCTCATTACCTCTTCCTTTGACTCTATCAAAGGCTCCAAGACATTTTGGTCCAGGTCTGGACCCACTAACCCTATAAAAGAATTGACCATCCTTTTACGCTGGAAAAAAGTTCTGGAGTTTTTTTAGCAAGACATTTAAAATCGTTATTTTACCAATTAGATGTCATAAAAGGGTAGGTCTACAGTGCTCCACGAGGAAATAAAAACCAGTGCTTCAACTATATTGGCCTTCTTTTTTTTATTATAGTAAATAAAATAAAAAAGTATTTTAAAAACACAATTACCTATAGGGAAGTGAATCCTGTGGGTTTTTCACCCCTTAATACTTTATAAACAAGAGGTTTAAGAGTATTAGAATACTACAACATGAGAAAGGCAGTATAAGACCAAAGCAGTGGGTTGGGGGGAGGGGGAGGAATCAATGTTTATTCTTATTTCTGTGCAACTGCCCTGATATATACATGGCTATGGCAAGATTTTCTCCTTTCCAGTAGTTTCTAGTTCAAAACTGAGATCAACCTCAGGTCTATGGGGGAAAAGAACTGAGAAAGACTTTTCACAGTGCTTGTGGTACTGAGAGCTGTTGTTGGGGTTTAAAAGAGGCATGGGGTCTCATAAGGCCTGAGCCTGGGTGGCTCAGTTGTTAAGGCCTCTGCCTTAAGCTCAGGTCATGACCCCAGGGTCCTGGGATCCAGCCCCGCATCAGGCTTCCTGTTCAGTGGGAAGCCTGCTTCTCCCTCTCCTTTTGTTCCCTCTCTGTCTCCCTCTGTCAAATAAATAAATAAAATCTTTTTTAAAAGGCCCAAGCCCTAGAATTTTTAAAGATTGTGGCTATTATTTTGAGAGACACTGGAAAACAGCCTGAGTGAGACGGGATGGAAGGAGACAGAATTCAGTGTCTCAAAAAAAAGCTCTCTTTCCAACATTCTCACATAGCCTTAAGACTATGTGGGGGAGAAATAAGCAGAAAGGAATATCTGTTTGCAGGGACTTCTTAGGAAATACGGTTTAGCAGAGTTTTCAGAACAAGTTTATCTGTGCATTTTTTTTTTTTAAAGATTTTATTTACTTATATGACAGACAAGTAGGCAGAGAGGCAGGCAGACAGAGAGGAGGAAGCAGGCTCCCCGCTGAGAAGAGAGCCCGATGTGGGGCTTGATCCCAGGACCCTGGGACCATGATCTGAGCTGAAGGCAGAGGCTTTAACCCACTGAGCCACCCAGGTGCCCCTGTGCATTTTTGAAGTCTGTTTCCCTGAAGTTTCTCCCAGCCGCGTTCAAGCCCACCTAGTTTGTATTCTGACTTCTAGAAATCTTTGCCTCCAGCAAAATACGAAAAATCTTTTTTTCTGGAATCTCATGAGTAAAATTTAGCAGCATACATGATACTAAGTAATGTGATATGTGTATGTTTTCCTGCTTTTTGTTTTCAGAAAGAACATTATTCTGGGATATAAAAAGAACCTTGAAACATACAGAGATAAGAGGTTTTGCTGTCTTGCATGGGAGTGTCATATTTCCATGGTGATGAAACAAGCTCTTGATACCGGATTAACCAAAGTGATTCCTGGGCTTCCTGCTTCCTTATTCCATGTAACAGGGACACTGGCAGAAGGAAAAGGGGAAAACCAATGGTGTGCCCAAGAACTGCACAGAAAATGAACAGATTCTGGCCTCAAAATTTGTTATGACATGTCAATATCAAGGATTCAAAGAAATGACATGTTTTCCAATGTTCATTATTTTGCAAAAGTAGCGTTCTGCTTTTAACAATATCTTTAGAGTAATTTTATAAAATGTGGAAGTAATTTTATAAAACGTGCCTTCATGTAAGCAGTTTCCACTGCCATCAATACGAACCAAAGGGAGCAAAACCCTACTTTATTATTCTATTTTATTTTATTTTTGGTTTTCACTCTTCTTAGTTATACTTACTCAAAACTCTCTGGCTCTGCTCTAGAACCTTTAAGTTTTCTCACTACTATGCTCCAGGCCTGAAATGGTTTTACCTAAATTATCCTTCTGACTCACCAAAGCTGTTTCTGAAACTCACCTCCTCGGCAAAACCTTTCTCAGTCAACTAGCGTGGAAGTGATTATCCTCTCAGTGCCGACCTGCCTGGTTTAGGAGAGCAATGCTCCTTGTGCTTCACCTCTCGACACCAGCCCTTAACATACACGTGCTTAGCAGGTTATAAATCTAACAGTGGCTCCCAGACCTGGCTGCCTATCAGAATCATCCATGCAGGGTGCTAGGCCCCATTCTAGAAATATAGAATCAGAATTTCTGGGATAGGAGTCCTGATATATATAGTTTTCATAAATCTATGAGTGCTTATGGTGTACTGCCAGGTTGGGAAGTCAGTGATGTGTAGCTTTACTGTCTATTCTGTTTTTGTGTCCTCTCTGGGTATCTGCATCCATTTATATGAATTGGGGCTTGGGGGGAAGTTGTTTTGAGAGAGAGACAGAGAGAAAGAGAGTGTGTGTGTAAGTGGGGGAGGGAGGGGAAGAGGCAGATGGAGAGAAAGAATCCCAAGCAGGCTCCACATCCAGCACAGAGCCCAACACAGGGTTCGATCTTACCACCCTGAGATCATGACCTGAACTGAAATCAAAAGTTGGATGCTTAAACAACTGAGCCACCCAGGTGCCCCTATGTGCACTGGGTTTTTAAGTAGAATAATCAGATACCTGCAACACATCTGGCCGTGTTAAAATGTGGATTCCCCAGCATCAGCCAAGTCTACCCATTTGTCCCTGTGGAATATGGGCTAGGAAACTGCATTTTAACATGCTGCCCCTATCCAAAGTGATTTCCCTATATGGGAGTCACACCAGAATCCCTACGGAGACAAGACAAGACACTTCCTGACGCAAGCTAGATGGGAAATGAACAGGGTTAACTGATGCCCACTTAAGCAGCTCATTGTTATTTTGTCAGACTAGAAATAGATCTGGTATTGCCTAAATTATGAATTTTTCAGAACTCGGAGATTCAGAGAAAAGTCTCACAATTCAAAAAACAACCAGTAAACAAACACAGCTGCCACTGGCAAGTTGTGCCCTCTGCCTTTGAGGGTTTTACCAGAGCATCTCAAGTCTCAAATCTCTGGAAACTCATGAAACAGTATGGGCCTGCCCAAGTGACTCCTTATGATGAACGGTAATAGAATTTGTAGGGTTAGAAGGTCCTTATGAGTCATCTAGGCCAATCCCACCATTTAATGTTTGTATCCCCAACTTTAGCGTTCCCCCTATCCCAGGGTGATGATTCCCCAAACCACATCATCTCTCATTCAGATATCCTGCCTGTGCTACACAAATCTGAATGCCTCTTGGCTCCCTGCATTAAGATATCTGACACACAGCACATCCCCACATAGAGCTGTCATCTTCCAAATGCTCTTTCCTTGTGTTCCAGTCATCGGTACTACTTGTCCAACTACCAAACCCAGAAATGTAGGTGTTAGCCTTACTTCTTCACAAACCCCATAAAGGATCATCAACAAGTCTTCCTAACTCTGCCCCCTTAGCATTCATCAGATTTGTCTACTTCTGTTCATCCCCACTGCCAATGACTTATTTCTGGCCATCTCTTTCCTGAATTATTAAATAGCTATCCCCCCACCGCAATTGGTTTTAGCCCCCTTCAACTCATTTTGCCTTTAATTCACTGAAGCCAGGATAGTGATTCTTTTTTTTTATTTTTTTATTTTTTATAAACATATATTTTTATCCCCAGGGGTACAGGTCTGTGAATCGCCAGGTTTACACACTTCACAGCACTCACCAAAGCACATACCCTCCCCAATGTCCATAACCCCACCACCCTTCTCCCAACCCCCCTCCCCCCAGCAACCCTCAGTTTGTTTTGTGAGATCAAGAGTCACTTATGGTTTGTCTCCCTCCTGATCCCATCTTGTTTCATTTATTCTTCTCCTACCCACTTAAGCCCCCATGTTGCATCACCACTTCCTCATATCAGGGAGATCATATGATAGTTGTCTTTCTCTGCTTGACTTCAGGATAGTGATTCTAAAAGGAAAATCTGATTATGTCAATATCATGACAGTAGTGAGCACCATGATAAGTTCAGTCAAAGCAGTATCACATGGCTCTTGGCTGTCTCTTTGCTCCATTCTTTCTCCATCCCACATCTGAACTCCACGAACAGCCCCGTGGAATTTATTTCCTTTACTCCTCATTTGTGCAAAGCAATCCTTTCCTTGGTACCTTTGCAAAAGCAGCTCCCACTGCCTGAAAACTCACCTCCCTCACTTGTCCCCACAACTCCACCTTCTGGCTTAGCTATGTCTCCTGGTTCTTAAAATCTCAGCTTAATCATTATGACCACAATGATCACAACCAGGAATTGAATGCTTTGTATGTGCCAGGGTGCTATTTTAGGGGCTTGTACACATATCTCATTTAACCTTCACAGCAACATTAGGAGGCAAGTACTTCAGAGAGGAGAATAGCTTAAATGTCACTATCCTCAAAAGCCTCCCATGAGTCCCCTGAATGAATATGTGATGCTAATAGGTATCCAGTAGTACCTTATATTTTCCCCTGTCAGAACACCCACCAAATTCCACCGTAATTCTGTTCTACCTGTCTCTCCCAACAAACTCCAAGCTCCTGGATATAGAAGGTAAAAAGACTATGCTTCAAGTATAGCTATGTTCCCAGCATTTAGGACAATGCCTCTCAAATAAATAGTTTCTGAACAACTGAATTAATTCTCGAGTTATTCAACATTTGAGTGTTTAAACCTACAACAGTTGTGCTTATAAACATTACCAATTACTGTCATTTCTGTCATTGGGAGACCACCTAGCTCATATATTAGTGAAAGGGAAAGAAAATAGGTGTAAACAGACTGATAAACTATTAATGAAAACTATAATGATGGTTGAACATCAACTTTCATTCTCCCACCTGTCTTGACTTCAAATGGATTCCTAAGTGCTTGACTATGTCTCTTGCTTTCCTTTCTCATAATCATTACTCAAGCTTAGATCCTTATACCTTTTGGCTCCACATCTAAGCACCTGTGCATCCATCCATCTGTCCAGCAAGACAGCTGACACTGAGGATACAGAAGTGAGTGAAACTAAGTCCTTCCCCTCAAGACAAAGTCTAATAATTTCCCTCGACCACAGCAAGGGCTCAATAAATGTTCAAACAGGGACAGTGTCTTCTGTATCACCAGGGTGAAACCTGAAAGCTGTCGCTTTTTCTAGGCAAACTCCTTGTACCTTTTTAATTGTAAAAATAACACTGCAACTGTCTCATGACCAGCCAAGTTGATTCTACAAAAGAAAAATCCTGCCTTTTTTTTTTTTTTTTTTTTTAAATAGGCTAAGGCTTAACTAACTCTTCCTCCTTGGCTGAGAGTTGAACTTACTTTGAAGAATGTAATTTTGAAACAAATTTGGACACCTGCATGAAGTTCAGGATAAGGGGAAGCAGCACTGGAAGAAACAGAGCTTTCACAATGGATCTGGTAGCCTTGCTCTTCATGTTGAAAGGAAAGGGAGACTAAGAGCAACAAGGAGCCGAGACACATGGCTTCACTCTTCAAGTCTTCAGTTGAGATCCCAGCCCCAGACTGTCTCTCATAATCCACACATACACCTAGGGAAATCCCAATGCAAAGTACAAGTCCCAGTAACAATTAAGACCAGTTGTGAACACAGGAAGTAATCTCGAGAGCCCAAAATACCTCAACAGGTTCTTTTATGATATCAAAGCAATCACTCCTAAAAACAAGTGGGTCGATCACACATTTGTAATAATAAGCGTACAATCTTAGTTGGAAACTTTTAGTTCCTTTATAAAGTTGTCAAACATCTACAGCTTCCATCATCATGGCATCTCCAAAGAAAAGTTGTACAATATAACATAAAAATTAGGCTATGCCTAAAGGAATTTTTAAACTTTTCAAAAATCTTACTTACTTTTCAAAAAGTAAAATTAAAGTCCCTACACTGTACTACTAAAAGAGGGAACACATATTTCTAAACAAAACAAAGAAAGATGATTATTTTCAGGGTCAAAACTGAGTATTTTCTTTAACAATAAAACTTAAATTGTGCATAAGAACGTTTCAGTGAAATGTAAAACAAATATTTTTCTCCCCTTATTTTCAGCGGTCTTTTCTAATGTCGGTAGGGAGGAAGAGATGAAAAACAAAGAAAAGCCTATTAGGCTGTAACTGAAGATCCAGGAAGGAAAATCTACCTATTAGCTATGATTTCACTCATGGAATTGTGAAATACAGAAACAAACACGTCAATTTACTCATTAGGAGTCAAGTAAGGAGGTAAACTCCTCTCTCAAACTATTTTAGTTTGGATGGTGAATAACAAAGGGAGCTCTCTAAAATGTCAAATCTAGAAAGATACCACCTAGAAATGTGCGACAGTAATTCACAGTGATACTAAAAATAAGGATCAGGTTGCAAATCTATACTCGGGGATGCCGGAGTATCAAAGCATTTCCCTAATCTTCTCATTTTATCAAGTGGATCATAAATTGTGGCATCTTTTTGGAGGAAAAAAAAGTCTAGGTCACCAGGCCATTTGTTCTTGTAGTGCTCTGGCTGGGGAGATCCAAGTACATATGAAGATCAGTGAAAGCGGGTGGCTAGCACTTTTGCTATCTGTCTGCAGAAGCTTTTAGCACATTTATCAGAAGCCTTACAGTGCTTTTGATATTAGGTCTCTGGGTGTAGCTTTCAAGATCTTTCTTTGTTCCGTTCTTCCTGTACGGTCAAACTGCACCCAACAGGTGGTCTAGAGTGTGAATTTCAAACATGTGCTATTAATATGCCCAAAACTGTTGCTGCAAAGGGGAAAGAAAACCACATTAATTGAATCTCAGCCTGTTCCGACTCATAATGTCACAAATATAGTTTGTACATCTTAAAGCCATACAAAATGATATATAAAACCATGTGAAAACTTCAGGTGAAAAAAACCAATTAAAATAGGTGCTTTTTCATTGGGGAGGATATGTGCTTTGGTGAGTGCTGTGAAGTGTATAAACCTGGCGATTCACAGACCTGTACCCCTGGGGATAAAAATATATGTTTATAAAAAATAAAAAATTAAAAAAAATAGGTGCTATTTATTATTATTAAAAGTAATTATTGTCTTACAACAATTCTCCAACAAAAACTACACACAGAAGTATAAGTCAATGATAACAAAAAAAATAAAAATAAAAAAGTTACAATCTCCTTTTCATTTACCCTGGTTTTGCTGTTGGTATATTGATGTTCGCTAGCAATAGTATTACATATGTAGATAACTCATAGTTCAAAATTCCTTTGTAATTATTTTAAAAATATTTTTCTCATAAATGTTTTCTGGGAAGGTCACTATTATTCCCATTTTATAGATGTCGTATGGAAAATAATAACAGCACCTACCTTAATGCGTCACATCAGGAATTCATTAGAGCATCCACACTAAGCACACAGGGTGTTTGGCACATTTCTTATTACGTGCTCAAAGCATGGCAGATATTATCAATATGCACAATATTAACAACTCTATTAAGGTTATCAGAAGTCCATTTAAAATGGGCCAATCTGGTTTGGGTCTTCTTCCAGAACAGGACAGTTCTTCCAAAAAATAAAGATACCACTGCTTATATAACTCACTAGAATTTAAATAAAAACTTGAAACATTAAAGAAAAAAAAGAAAGACATCCCTGTTTATATATACTGATCTGTCTGCCTAGAATGCTACTGTCCTCCTCACTCCCAACTCCTGACCACTGGGCTAATTCTTTTTCTTTGGATCTTGGCTTAGATAGTATTTCTTCTAGATTATACTATATATATACTAGGGTGCTCCTCCTACATGCCCCAGTGTGGACACGATGACTAGCTTCTACATCTACTTCCCTGTGACACTCAGGCAGAGATCCCACCTGTGTATCTACTTCATTCTTGGTGCTTAGCACAATGCTAGAACAGAGGAGATGCTCCATAAATATCTGTGGTATGAGATCTGAAATCAGACCTGTGGGTGTTGGAAGATCAGATTTTCACTGGGCATGACTGCTGAAGAGATAAAACAGCAGGGGGGGCAGCAGGTGAGGGTGAATGAGATGTGGTATCCTAAAAGAAGAGGGGTTAAAGGCAAGGGCTCTAGAGGAAATCATCTGGGCACCTAAATTCACACCAGCAGTGCCCCCATCCAGATTCGTGGATCCTGGATATTTAGACACCAACCCTGTAGCCTGGGAATGAGAGCCAGGGTGAAGCACACCTGGTCCTGGTCTAAGACTTCTGGGCAGAGTGTGAACAACACAGTGCAAGCCAGGGGCTCCTGATGACTGGAATGAAAGAATCCAATCTGCCCGAAGACCCCAGTGGACTTACCAGACAGTTGGGATGTGTGGTGCACGTCTGGCCCAGCACAGCATTGCAATGCTGAGGAAGAAACTTGGAGACTCTGGGCACAGCTGATGGAAAATGAACTGAAATGTTCTGATTTGTTACAGCAGCTGCATCATAGGAAGGGATGACTTTAGAATAGTATCTGACAGCATGGAAGGAATTAAGGGAGAGGGCTTTGCTGGGAATTCGAGTTTTATACACGTCATCAATTGCATTCTCTGAAGTGGAGCTGGACTGACCTTTAATAAAAAAGAAAACAAATATCCATCAGTGTTCACAAGTCTGTAACTTGGAATTACTGTATTTGAAATAGTCTTCTATTTCATTTCCTCATGCTACAAACTTACACTA
Source organism: Mustela nigripes (assembly GCF_022355385.1). Taxonomy (NCBI): domain Eukaryota; kingdom Metazoa; phylum Chordata; class Mammalia; order Carnivora; family Mustelidae; genus Mustela; species Mustela nigripes. The sequence goes on from NC_081571.1 coordinate 17,621,942, forward strand.
CTCTTACATGCCAATGCTGATGGAAAAACACAGTGAACTTTTAAGTAGTAGCAGTTAGCACAATACACATACTATAAATCAGCGTTAGTGTGTCATCAGAAGACAGATTTTCGAAGAGCATGAGATCTCTGTGCCTTTGTGTGGGTGTGGCTTTCATCATAATCAAAATCATGACCATTCCTATCATCCCTACGAAGCAAGGAAGAATGTTCCAAAGTAGAAGTCTATTCAGTAACAAAGTTTGGTCGATTTTCTATCAATGAAGTGGGTTGTATAATTATATGTCTATATTCTGCATAGTAACTAGAAGGCAGACAAAGATTTTAAAGTATATCCTGAATGTTAGCAATGTAATCTGAAGCAACATTGGGAATACCTGTTTATTTTCTATCGGACATTGATAATAATGAAAGTGAAGAAATTTTATGTCCACTTTGCATACAAATGTATCTAGAATGTTTGTGAAAGGTCATTTCAGCAAATATGGACAGAGATGTATAGAAAGGACAGGTAAGGTAGCCTAGCAAAGTCTAAACACTGAGCTGGGTTAGCGCTTCTGTGTTACAAAGCCAGATGTGGGCAGACGCCTGGTGACCTCAGGTGTCCATGTCACTTATCAGGCCTTCAATTTACTGACATAGCTGGTGACAGTGACATTGGAGGACTTAACTGATCTCAACAGTTCCAGTGCTCTTTCAAAAACAATTTGGCAAACTGCATTATGAGCTACAAATGAGCTCACATTCTTGAACTTACTCATTACACATGTCCAGGAATTCAGCCCAAGAAAAAATCCAAAATTAGAAAAATCTATGTATGGGGAAATATTTCCTTTCATAGTATATGTAGAATCACTCTCCCCATAAAACTACAAATACTAAATGTGGCAATTGGAGGGTGGCTGAGATTTTTCTAGAAATTATTTGATAAAACATTAAAACCATTAAAATGGTGGTAAGAGCTATATTAAAGTATATATGACACAGTTTTTTTTTTTAACAAAATTTTTTTTGTATTTTATTTATTTATTTGACAGACAGATCACAAGTAAGCAGAGAAAGAGATGATGAAGCAGGTTCCCCATGGAGCAGAGAACCCAATGTGGGGCTCCATCCCAGGACCCTGAGATCATGACATGAGCTGAAGGCAGAAGCTTTAACCCACTGAGCCACCTAGGCACCCCATATGACACAGTGTTAAGTAAAAGAAGGCAACAAAATTGGGTGTCCAATATGAGTACTACTGTAGAAAAATATACATAGAAAAAGACTTGAAGGAAATACATTAAAAATGAACAGTGATTATTTTAGCTGGGCTCGTGAAGGACTAATAATGCTTTCCAAATAGAAAACTGTATATAAATAAAATTAAAATGGGTTGGGGGGAGTCTGACTCAATGACTTTCAAGGTCTTCCCCAGCCTGAACAAGTCTATGATCCTAGTATCTATGTGTCTTCCCAGGAGCAGCTGCTTTAGGTGATGAAAACCGAGAGATGCTGGGACATGGAGAGGCCAGAACCTACCACCGAGAAAACAGTGTTTCAGACTTTCTGCAGAATATAAATAATGAGAAAACAGACGTAAGCATTGCATGTCTAAGAAGTAACACTGACAGGCATATATGCCTGTGGCCTGGCCTTTTTCTGATTTAATCCATGCTGATTTGATCATTCTGGGTGATATTAAGCCACAAATACTTGAAGTAGATTAACCATGGCTCATGGCTACCCTTTTTTGCTTCTTCTTCACTCTGCCCCAGGTCAGAAGGGTCTAAATGGACTAATAAAACACCCTGAATCTTATCTGATTTTTTTTTTAAGATTTTATTTATTTATTTGACAGAGAGAGACACAGTGAGAGAGGGAACACAAGCAGGGGGAGTGGGAGAGGGAGAAGCAAGTTTCCTGCTGAGCAGGCAGCCCAATTCGGGACTCCATGCCAAGACCCTGGGATCATGACCTGAGCTGAAGGCAGTCACTTAAGGACTGAGCCACCAGGTGCCCCTTATCTGATTTTTAGAACAAGGAGAGCTATGTTCTATTTTTGGCCCCTTTGTCCTTTTGACTTTAGTTACCATCCCTAGTAACATCACTTGTTCCTGTGGCGTTTACTATGTCTACGTATCGTGCCCTCTACCACATTATTTCAAATACTATAGGAATCGTATTGTGCTTCTGTGTCTCTCTCTGCTACTAATTCACCAGCTCCATAAGAAGAATGCATCTTGTTTGTCCTTGTGCCCCCACCTTTCAAGTAGGTACATTTAAGCTGAGAACTAAGGGATGAACAGGGAGTTCCCCAGGTAGAGTATGAAAAGGACATCCCCAGTACAGGGAAGGTGCTGAGGTAAGTGAGAAGAATCCCTTCAAGAAGTCCGCAAAAGAGTGACCTCAGACTCAGGCACTGAAAAGATAGGTCACGGTGTCCCGTCATCTAGCATCCAACATGAAGATTAGGATCTCAGTGCCTTGCTGGTTTCTCAATGAAAAAGTAACCGTCAGGAATAAAAAAAGGCACAAACTGGTAGCTGTGTTCTTTTACTCTGGCTCTGCTTTTTTGCATCTTCTTATTTCTACAAGTACAGGGGCATGCCCAGACTTTATAACCCAAATAACAAAATACCTCACAGTGGGTAAATATTTGTTTCAGAAGAAATACTCATCTGATGAAGGTTTCTTGAGTACCAGCCGCAGGCTGGTCAGTGTTCTAGGTACTAGAAATACAGCAAAATGGGCGCCTGGGTGGCTCAGTGGGTTAAGATCAGGTCATGATCTCAGGGTCCTGGGATCGAGCCCTGCATCAGGCTCTCTGCTCAGTGGGGAGCCTGCTTCTCCTTCTCCCTACCTCTCTGCCTACTTGTGATCTCTCTCTCTGTCAAATAAATAAATTAAAAAAGAAAGAAATATAGCAATGAACAAAAGAAGCAAAAACAATTCCCTGCCTTCATGGAGTTGATATCTCTTCTTACGGAGAAGACAGGCTATGAGAGCAAATCCAAATAAAGAATATTAGCAGGAAATAAGTGCTATGAAAAAAATACAGTAGCGAGAGTGGATCATCAGTAACATGCGTTATATGATGCTGGAAAGTACGCAGTTTTGATTGAGCAGTTGAGACTCACTGAGAAGTTGGCATTTAAGCAATTTAAGCAAAGATGTGAAGGAGGAAAAAGGTTGATATGTTAAATGCTCAGTACGTAGTTAGTACTCAATTAGTGTGAGTCCTTCCCTTTCCTTTAGGTTCTATTCATGTAGTAAAGTCACCAATGTGCTTCTCATCTATCAGAAAGACGAGCTCTTTACTGGACAGTCACATGCAAAAGAAGGAAACTGGATGCCTATCTTACACCATACACAAAAATTAATTTAAAATACATTAAAGACTTAAACATAAAACCTGAAACCATAAAACTCCTAGAAAAAAATAGTGGGTAAGCTCCTTGATGTTGGTCTTGGAAATGATATTTGCAAGTCCTATATCTGAAAAGGGGTTAATATCCAAAATATATGAAGAACTACTATAAGTCAATAGCAAAGAAACAAACTGATTTAAACATGGGCAGAGGATAAAAATAGGCATTTTTCCTAAGAAGACATACAAATGGCCAATGGGTACATGAAAAGATGCCCAACATCATTAATCACCAGAGAAATATAAATCAAAACCACAAGATATTACCTCACACCTATTAGAATGGCTATCATCAAAAAGACAAGAAATAATCAGTGTTGGTGAGGATATGTACTTGTGCCTCTTGGTGGGAATGTAAATTGATTCAGCAACCATGGAAAACAGTATGGAGGTTCCTAAAAAGAATTAAAATAATGCTACTAGATGATCCAACAATCCTATCTCTGGGTATTTATCCAAAGAAAATGAAAATGCTAACTCAAAAAGATATAGGCATCTCTATGCTCATTGCAGCATTACTGACAAGAGCCAGGAACAACCTAAGTATCCACTGGTGGATAAATGGATAAAGAAAATATGATAGATATAGATATATAAATACACGCACATAAAAAAGAATGAAATCTTGCCATTTATGACAATATAAGTGGACCTTGAGGGCATTATGCTTTGTGAAATCAGTCAGACAGAGAAAGACAAATACTGTATGATCTCATTTATATATAGAATCTCAAAAAACAAACAAACATATCAATATTGAGCTCATAGATACAGAGAACAGACTGGTGGCTGGGGGGCTGGATGAAATGGGTGAAACCAGTCAAAAGGTATAAAACTTGCAGTTACAGAATACAACAGTCATGGTGATAGAGTGTACAGCATGATGATTATAAATAATAATGCTATGCTGCATATTTGAAGGTTGCTAAGAGACTAGATCTTAAAAGTTATAAGAAAAAATACTGTAATCTTGTTGACAAATGTTCAGCTTACAGTGGTGATCATTTTGCAAGATGTATACATAACAAATCATGTTGTATACCTGAAGCTAATATAATATTATATGTCAATTATTCCCCAATAAAAAGAAGATGAGCTTTCTGGGAATGATGGTCAATTTTAAGTCCTATTTCTGAAATAAAACCATAAAAATGTCTGTGGCCATCTTTTGTACTTCAAGCAGGTATACCAGAAGGACTCGTGGTGTAATCATCTAGTGACACTCCTTTCCCTAGCTACAGCAATGAATGCAGAGGAGTGCAAGGGTGCCCAGGACACCACATAAGCCAAGGATACTACAACCACAAGGGTTTCAGGGGGAGCTCACCTCTCACAGCTTCATCCAAGGAGCCCCCTGAGGCAGGAACAGAGTACACATTCAAGCACTTATTAGTCAGGAATCTGATCCCTCTCACAGGTGAATAAGTGCTTGTCAACACACCATTTTCCCTTAAAAGGACAGGAAAAAAAGCCAAAAAACACCTTATACAATTCTCAAGGAAGACTACATGAATGCTGCTGAGTTCAACTGTTCTATCATTCATGTTCTAAATACACAGAGCCTACACTATGAATAATTTTGGCATAAGAACAAATGGTTGAACAGGTACATGATGATAGTTTAGGATGTGGAGGAATGATTTGTTTTACAGTTTTCGTTTGTTTATATATTCTAATAAATTAATATAAGAAAGCATTCATTTGGCATGTCACATTTTGTACTAGCAAATTCTTTAAAAACTCCCAACTGAAATAGGTCCAGACGGCTTCAGGGCCCATGACCTCCTGTGACAGAGGTGAATGCATCCTGCCTCTGTCCGTCTGCCAGGCATGACCATCACTACTGATAAAGCCTTATTTTAAGATCTTGAGAATTAACAAGAAAAGAAATAAGAGGGAGTCAAATGATGAAAGGATCACGGGGCTGAGAATATTACATATTTTATCATTGTGACTAAATGACACACAATGGCGATGGGAAAAGTTAACTGATTTTTTTTTTTTTTCTTGAGAGACAGAGTGCAGACATGTGGGGAGGTACTGGGGCGGTGGAGGAAGGACAGAGGGAGAGGGAGAGAATCTTAAGCACACTCCATGCCCAGCATGGGATCCTACACTGGGCTTGATCTCACAGCCCTGAGATGATGACCTGAGCTGAAATCAAGAGTTGGACGTTTAACCGATTGAGCCACCCAGGAGCCCCAAGTTCACGGATTCATAATAAATACTTGAGTTTTCGTTATGGGAGCGGGGGTTCAGTGCCTGAGTATAATCCCTCTAATGTTCGCATCTGAGGAAACTAACAAGCCAACTTCCAATTCACAAGAGCCCTCATCATACCTTTGTGCCGTGATCGTGCCTGGGAGGGATAGCTGGAGGGACATCTGCTGCTTCTTACAAAACCTCCGATTGCTCTGAAGTATGTCCGTAATCTGAGAGGGAGAGAAAGTGCGCAATCTATTTAGACACAGATACTTTTTCATATACACAAACACATATACATTTCTAATTATAAGAAATAAAACTGTGGCTTTAAAGCACTGTGTGTGAGGATAAAATTCAAGGGCTTGGAGTCAAATACCTGGCCCATAATGGCGGGGGGGATTTTCTCCCGGATGTACTTCACATAATCAACTGTTGCCTCAAGAATCGAAGCCGAGTCATTCTTTCTTCCCTTTACATACGGCAACAGAGTACGCAGCTGCTCACAGCAATACTTGATTCGTTCTCTGAGTAGAGAATTGTAGTAAATAAGGAAAAATTAGTCTCATTTTCTACCTTGTACATAAGGACAAACAAGCCTTGCTCCTGGGTGTGTTTACAGAGGAACTGCCTCTCTCCCCATCTAGTCTCTGTTTCACAGAAAGGCCATGTTCCCATAAGACAGCAGCCTCTGCAGCCCCTGGAACCACAGCTTCCTGGGGTGTCTGCTCACACTGCTGCCAAGTACAGTGTCTGTGCTGATGGTCGCCCCAGTTCCCTTGCCCCAGGCCTGCTGCACTGTGTGGGATGACCCGGTGCAGGGCACCCTCCCGCAGGGGAGGGAGGGAGTGGCATGCTCTGCATCACTGCTTTTGTGATTCACACTAGAAGCCTAGCGGATAAAGACAAGTCAGGAGATATTCATGTCACTGTGACCTGGACCACATTTCCAACAACAGATCAACTAGCATCTTGTAATTACATGTGTGTTACATGTAATTCTGTGTTCTGAGCCAAGGAAAAGTCAGAAAGCTGCTTTCTTCACATGAGGTACAAATAAACCAGTATGCAAATGAGAACATCATTCAGGCTGGTATCTGCCTGATAATCTAAGTCTTTCATAGTTCTGAAGGGAAATGCACTGAAAATGTAAATCTAAGGCTTTGATCTAAGACTTTGGTACCTTCATTTATGCATGTGTTCACTTAACCAACATTATTAATACCTGCTTTTTTCTAAATAGCACCCTGACATATACAGGGTCAAGTGATGGCTCTGTCAATAACCAGTGGGAATTTTTGGCAAGTCACTAAAACTTCTGAACTTCAAAATGGCAATCAATCAATCAATCCTTTTAAAAAACCCAATTTGGGGCACCTGGCTAGCTCAGTTAGTTAAGCATCCAACTCTTGATTTCAATTGGGGTCATGGTCTCAGTGTTGTGGGACCAGATTGCATTGGGCTCCACGCTCCACAGGGAGTCTGCTAGGGGTCCTCTCTTTCCCTCACACCCCATGCAAATGGGGTGTGCACATGCTCTCTCTCTCTAAAAAAAAAAAATCTAAAAAAATTTCAATTTGAGTGTGTAAACCTGGCAATTCACAGACCTGTACTCCTGAAGCTAATAAGTATATGTTAATTTAAAAAATTTAAAAATTCTGTTAATTAAAAAAATTAAAAATTATAATAAATAAATAAATAAACCTGATTTGCTACCATAAGGGGAAAAAATTCAATTTGATACATAGCCTGTGAATAACTCAAATATTCTAGGTCAGTGGTGTTTTAATTGGGCTTTGAGCTGCTTGAGGGTTCTACAGAGGTGTCTCAGGGACTAGTCTAGGAAAAATGGCAACAATTTGACAATGTGTATGAAGGGACTTGAAATTTTCATACCCCTTGACATGATACTCGCACTTATAAGGACCTAAAACACAGAATAAACTTTTTGCAAAATTTGCAAAATGATATCCATGATAGCAGTATATTAATAAGAAAAAAACAACATAAACACACAAAATAAAAGGATACATAGGTAAGCTATAGTATACTAACCGCTGAATATTATCTGGCAGTGGAAATGAAAAACTATAAATCTTATTGGGAAAAACAGTATTTTATAGGATACAAGTATAAAATATAAGGCAGTATATAAAACATGAACATAAACATTAAATAAAGTAAAAATAAAGCATAGAAAAAGACTTGAAAGTGATACCATCAAGTAATAGTTATTTATGGATGGCTGGGTCACAGAAAATATTATTATTTCCTTTTATTTTTTATATTTCCCAAATATTTGTGCTGGGTGCAAATCACTTTTTTACTTAAAAAATCATAGTAGATATTTTTTCCAATGTTCATTAGGAAAATGTTCAAACACACAGAAAGACTGAAAGAATTTAGAATTTTAATTCTTAAAAATTGAAAGAAGACTTTGTGCAGAGAACATGTCTGTATTGCACCTACCTAGAATCTATAATGAACACAGACTGTCCTTGCTTTGTTGTGTATGACTCATCCTACCGGCCACGCATCAATCCATTGTATTATACTGAAGCATTCCAAAGTAAATTGTAAACTTAAGGCACTAACGTCTTAAACATATCATTAATTAGAATTATTTTATTTTCAAATAAAAGTTACATAAAATACACAAGTCTTCAGGGTACCATTCTGTAAGTTTTGACAACTGCACAAAACTATGTAACAAAAACCCTAATTACCATTATCACAACTCCAGAAAGCTCCTTATGCCCCTTCCCAATCTTATCTTTCAAAAGGGGTAATAAAAGTTTCTGATATTTTCCATCCCCCATGAGTTTCGCTTCTTTGAACTTCATATAAATCAAAGCTTACAGCATGTTTTTTGTATGACTTTTTTCTTTTTTAATATTTCATTCATTTACTTGACAGAGATCACAAGTAGGCAGAGAGGCAGGCAAAGAGAGAGGAAGGGAAGCAGGCTCCCTGCCAAGCAGAGAGCCCAATGTGGGGCTCGATCGCAGGACTCTGGGATCATGAGCCAAGCTGAAGGCAGAGGCCCTAACCCACTGAGCCACCTAGGTGCCCCTATGTACGATTTCTTTCACTAAGCATGATAATTTTGAGATTTGTCCATGTGGCTGTTTGTTATGGCTGTAATATTCCATAATATAAATATCCACAGCTTATTATCTTATTCTCTTACTGATAAACACTTCAGCTATTTCCAGGTTTTGGTCATTTATGTAGAAAATTGCTAGATCATTCTGTACATCTTTTGTGAATGTATGTTTTTATTTCTCTGGGAACAAATGTAGGAATAGAATTAATGGGTTAATTTTTTAAATCTATAAGAAACTGGCAGAACTTTTCCCATCATCAACACTCATCAACACTCCCATCATCACTGTATGAATAATGATTCTTTCAATTTGTAGTTATGGTATAATGCATGATTTAGGTTTTCCTTAGTTTTTCACGGCAATATTTTGAGTGATCAATGTATAATCCTTTGTGTCTTTTGCATGTTTTTCCCTAAGTATTATAAGGCTTTTTTGCTCATTTATAAATTAATTATTTTAAATTTTAATTTCCTTTTTTTTTTAAGATTTTATTTATTTATTTATTTATTTGAAAGAAAGAGAGAGAAAGAGAGAATGCAAGTGGGGGGAGGAGCAGTAGGGATAGCAGGGGGAAAGAATCTCAAACAGACTTCCTGCTGAGCAGGGAGCCCAGTGCAGGGCTCACTCTCATGACCCTGAGATCATGACCTGAGTCAAAACCAAGAGTCAGACACTTAACCAACTGAGCCACCCAGGTGCCCCTAATTTTCATTTTCTAATTGTTTGTTGCTTATATAGAAAAAAATTAATTTTTGTACATTTATGTCCTGTAACCTTGCTATATTAATCTTTTGGTTCTAGAGGTTGTTTTATAGGTGTCTTAGGACTTCACACACGAACAATGCTATCTATAAATAAGAAAGTTTGGCTTCTTTCTTTCTAATCTGTATTTTTTTTTTCTTACTGTGGATTTAATTTATTTTACTTTTTCTAGCTCCTTAAAATGAACTCTTAGGTCATTGATTTTTAGACCTGTTGTCTTTTCTAATATAAGCATTTAAAGCTACAGTGTTTTTCCATAAGCTTTGCTTTAGCTGCATCTTGCACATTTTGAAATATTCTCTTCTTACCACCATTCAGTTTGCAATATTTTCTAATTTTTTTGTATGATAGTTTTCTTTTACCCATGGATTATTTAGGAGTACATTTTTAAACTTTCAAATATTTGAGATTTTCCTTTATATCTAATTCTTACTGATTTTTAACTTATCTTCATTGTGGTCAGCAAATATACTCCTGAATTCAACTCTTCTAAATGTATCAAAACATATTATATCCCCCAGCATACGCTTCATCTAAGTGAATGTACCATATGCCTTTGAAAATAATGTGTATTCTGCTGCAGTTGCTGTATGTAATGTTCTATAAATATCTCCTAGATCAAGGTGATTAAAAGTGTTCACAGCTTCTAAATCTTACTGATTTTTGTGTCCAGCTCCTGTATCAATTGCTTAGAGAGGGATGTAAAGTCTCCGATAATGCTTACTGATATTTGTATCTTTAATGCTCTGAACTATTGTTATTACATAGTCACACACTATTTGTGACTGTTACATCATTCTGATAAGCCGATTCTTTCATCATTATGAAAAGCTGCTCTTCACTTCAAGTGATACTGGTTGCCTTGAAGTCTACTTTATTTGGTATTAATGTAACCAGTCTGGTCTTCTTATACATGTATTTTACAGTATATATTTTTCTATTTAATTACCTTACTGTGTCTTTAGATTTATAGTAGACAACAGATAGATGGATCTTGTTTTTTTTTTTTGCTTGTTTATCCATTCAGACAATCTGTGCTATAAGTTGACTATATGTGGATAATGGTCTACTGTTTTATGATTTTTTTCCCCTGTAGTTTATTTGGCTTTTTTGTTCTTCTGTTCATCTTTTCTTGTCTTCTTTTTGAATCATTTTTAAAAGTCAATTTTAATTTGTTTAATGGCTTCAAAGCTGTCTTATGCATATCTCTTTGTTGGTCTAGGGTTGTCCTAGGGATTACAATATATAACTTTTTACAGTCTATTTAGAGTTAAAATTTTATGACATCCCTTAAAATACATGAATGCTGTAATCATGTAAGTACCTTTGCCCCACGCATCCTCCATGCTATAGTTGTCATATGTACTACATCTATATGAACAGTAGATCCCTGAACAACACGGGTTTGAACTGCAAGGGTCCATTTATACACAGATTTTTTTTCAGTAAATACAGTAAAAAACCTTATATGTATCTTATCCTCCTTATGATTTTATTAATAATATTTTATTTTGTTTAGCTTACTTTATTATGAGAATATAGTATAGAATATATATTATATATAATATAAACCATGTGTTAATCAACTGTTCATGTTATTGGTAAGGCTTCTAGTCACTAGTCCACTATTAGTAACTAAAAGTTTTGGGGGGAGTCAAAAGTTATACACAAATTTTTGATTGCACAGCTATCAGTGCCCCTAACCCTTGTGTTGTTTAAGAGTCAACTGTATTACCAGTCACATAATGTAATGCTGTAATTTTCACTTATAACAGTCTGAAGCATTTTATATAAATATAGAGGAAAAATGTCTGTTTTCTAATATTTATTCACATATTTATCATTTCTGATTCTATTCAGTCCTTCCTAAAGATCCAAGTTTCCATTTGTTATCGTTTCCATTTAGCATAAGAAATATCCTTTAGCTCTCTTACCCTGCAGGTCTGCTGGTGTCAAAATCTCCGAGTCATCTTTTTTGTGAAAGTACCTTATTTCATGATTTACTGTTAGGAAACAATACCTGATGAAGTATGATTTACACAAAGAAGTGGTGGGTGTCAGATATAATAAGTATGGTAGCATACCTAAAAGGCTGATCTATCTCTAATTTATTAATATCTTAAAACCCAAAATTAGGCTTCTGACAGATTGGGAGCAGTTATGTCTACTGCTGAGGTTTCTACCACAGATGCAAGAACAAAGCGTTCTCATACTTTCTACCTGTCTGATTGTGGCAGCCAAGCCTGAATGGGAGAATACAGAGGGGGAAAAAACAAGGTAATACAGAAAAAACACAAAGAGAATTTTTGCCACTCAAAAATAACCCTGTAAATAGCAAAGTTACTGTTTTTACTAAAATCAATCAATCAATCAATCTAAAATTTGAGCTAAAAGAAAAAAAAACAATAGTTACAGGTTAAAATGACTGAAAATTATTTACCACTTCTTCAATTAATTTGTAGGGTCTGTTTCCCCTCGCCTTGAATCTCTGCTGGCCTGAGCCTGCTTTAATCAAAAGATGCCCAGTGAAGTGACTACAACAGTTCTAGGACCAGCATTTAGGAAAACGTAACTTCTACACTGGTCTCATTAAACCCTGAGCCATTAGGGAAGATATCTGGCTAGCTTGCCGGAGAGACCATGTGGGGAGGTGCTGGGACTACAGGGAAAGAGAGCAACCCATCTATGCCCAACATCTCAACCACCCCCCACCAAGAGACTACTCGTGTGGATGAAGCTGACTGGGCACTCTGGACGGGCGATTTGCCAGCTAAACACCACAGTAAACACCATGTAGAGAAGAACCACAGTATCAAGTTCTACTAAAATTGATAATCCATAAAATTATAAGATATGATGAAGAGGCTGTTGTTCGAAGCTACCAAGTTTTAGGGCAAGGTGTTACATAGCAAAAGATAACTGGAAAAATAGCTTAGACTTTGAAGCAAAATAATAAAAATGTGGGTTGATAAGTTATGTAAAAGTAAAATATGTGACAATAACAAAAATAGATGGTAAATAGAAAAGTACTATTGTATATTAAGTGTCATAATGTCAAATCAAGGTAGGCTATGGTAAGTTAAGGATGCATATTATAACCCTAGAGCAACATTAAATTATTAATTTTAATTAATTATTAAAAATAATAATTTTAGTTCAAAAGTCAATAGAGGAGATAAAAAGGAAAGCAAAACACACTTGACTAATCCAAAAGAAGGCAGCCAATGAGGGGAAAAAAGGAAAAGAAAACAGATAGAACTAGTGAAAACAAATAGAAAAATCATGAACCTAAAGTCAAACTTAATAAGTAATTATATTATATGTAAATCAAATAAACATTTCAATTGAACAGCAGAGATTGTCAGAATGGGCAAATTAGGATGCCTGGGTGGCTCAGTCATTAAGCGTCTGCCTTGGGCTCAGGTCATGATCCCCGGGTCCTAGGATGGAGCCCCATTTTGGGCTCCCTGCTCAGTGGGAAGCCTGCTTCTCCCTCTCCCACTCCCCCTGCTGGTGTTCCCTTTCTCACTGTGTCTCTCTCTGTCAAATAAATAAATAAAATCTTTAAAAAAATAAAAAAGAATGGGCAAATTAAAAAGGAAAATAAGATTCAACTAGATGCTGTTTACAAGAGGTACTCTTTAAATATAAAGACATATTTCAGTTATAAAGAAACATGCTTTCATAAAAAAGCTATATGAATATCAATGTAGATTTTAAGATGCAGTATTAGCATAGATAATTAGAGCTTATCATTTCTTAATGATAAATGGTCGATTCATTAAGAAGACAGGCAACTGGGGCACCTGGATGGCTCAGTAGGTTAAGCCTCTGCCTTCAGCTCAAGTCATGACTGGGACTGAGCCCTGCATCTGGCTCCCTGCTCAGAGGAGAGTCCCCTCTCCCTTTCCTGCTCAATACTGGAAAATCTCCAAACACTTGGAGATTAAATTACACACTTCTAAATAATCAGTGATCAAAGAAAAAAATACAAGGGATATGAGAAAAACATTTTTAACTAAAGGAACTAAAGGATAGTGAAAATCTAATTTATTCAAAATTTGTGAGATGCAGCTAAAGCACTTATAAGAAAAAACTTTTATAAGTAGAAATTTAGAGTTTTAAACACTTTTATTAGAAGAGAAAAGATGGGCACCTGGGTGGCTCAGTTGGTTAAATAAATTTAATTCTAGATGTTAGTTATGAAAATTTTGGATATATGAATAAAAATGGCTTACAATAAAATTTATCATACACATTCTTTTTTTTAATTTTTTAAAGATTTTATTTATTTATTTGATGACAGAAATCACAAGTAGGCAGAGAGGCAGGCAGAGAGAGAGGAAGGGAAGCAGGCTCCCTGCTGAGCAGAGACTCCACCCCCCCCCCCCCGCAATGTGGGGTTCAATCCCAGGACCCCCGGATCATGACCTGAGCCAAAGGCAGAGGCTTTAACCCACTGAGCTACTCAGGCACCCCATCATACACATTCTTTTTATATATGTTTTGGAAACATCTTTTTTTCAGTTGGTTAAGGGACTGACTCTTGATTTTGGCTCAGGTCATGATCTCAGGATTGTGGGATTGAGCACTGTTTTGGGCTCTGCACTCACCAGGGTGTCTGCCTGAGGTTTCTCTCTCTCCCTCTTTCTCTGACCCGCCCTAACCCCCCCCCCCAACTCTCTCTCTTTCTCTAAAATAAATAAATCTTTAAAAACAAAAAAGAAAAGGTTAAAATCAGTGATTTCAGTTTCTAAGAAAATAGGAAAAAAAGCAAGATATAGGGCAAAAAAGGAAATGACAGAGTGGAATCAAATGTAAAATGGGCAAATAATACAGAAAATCAATGAATAAAAATTTGGTTCACTGAAAAAAGTCAGTAAAACTGATAAACCCCTTGTCAGACTGATCAAAGAAAACAAACAAACAAACAAACAAAAACAAGCAAGTACAAATTATCAATGCCAGAAATGAAAGAAGGAATATCATCAGAGACCCATAGACATTAAAAGGGTTATAAGACATTATTATGAACAAAAAGTCATTCAATATATTTAACACCTTGGGTTAAACAGACAAATTTCTTAAGACATAAAGCAACTGAGCAGAAAAACATAGAAAATCTAGTCCTATAATTAGTAAAGAAATTGAATTTTTAATTAAAACTTCCCAAAGAGAAAATTCCAAGCTTAGGTAATTTTACTGTTGAATTCTATTAAACCCATCAACCTTACACAACTCTTCCAGAAAACAGAAGAGGAAAAAAAGACTTTCTATTTCATTATATGAGGTCAGCATTTACATGATACCAAAATTCAATAAAGACATAAGAAAATCAGAGACCACTAACCTTCATGAACACAGATACAAAAATTGCTAATGAAATATCAGCAAACCAAATCTAGCAATAAGAAAATATATCAAGACAGAGTATAGAATTTAAAAATAATCAATGTAACCAATACATCAACAGAAAAAAAAGAACATTTATAATCATCTTAATAAATAATGAAAACACACTGACAAAATTTTACATCCATTCATGATGAAAACCTGAAATAGGAATAGAAGAAAACTTTCTTGAGCTGATAAAAGGCATATATAAAAATAGAGTCTACGTCATAAGAAATGGTAAAAGACTTCACATTTTTCCTGTAATATTGTAAGCAAGCAAGGATGCTACTTTTTTTTTTTTCAAAGATTTTACTTATTTATTTGACACAGAGAGACACAGCGAGAGAAGGAACACAAGCAGGGGGAGTGGAAGAGGAAGAAGCAGGCTTCCTGCCCAGCAGGGAGCCCGAAGCGGGGCTTGATCCCAGGACCCTGGGATCATGACCTGAGCCAAAAGCAGCTGCTTAATGACTGAGCTACCCAGATGCCCCAAGGATGCCACTTTCATCACAACTAATTAAAAAAAACAAAAAACAAAAAACTAGGTGAACCTAGCCAGGGTACTAAGGCAAGAAATAGAAATAAAACCCATAAAGATTGGAAAAAAAGACATCTTTATTCACAGATGACATAATTGGGTATGTGAGAAATCCACAAAAAATGACTAGACGTGATTGATAAAGCTAGGTCATGGGACAGTAGGTCAACATACAAAATAAATTTAATTCTGATGTTAGTTATGAAAATTTTGGATATATGAATAAAAAAATCCTTAAGCAAAATTTTTAAAACTGGACAAACATTCAGAAATAAATTTAGTAAACTACAAAACACTGTAGAAATAAAGGCCTTTAAAAATGGAGAGATGGACTGCCAGAATCAATACTGTTCAACATCAATTTTTCCCCAAACTGATCTACTGATTCAACACAATCCTAATCAATATCTTAGCAGGATTTGTTAAAGGAAGAAATTGATAAGCTTATTTTAAAATTTACATGAAAATTCAAAGGACCTTTAATATCCAAAGCAACTTGAAAATGACAAACCGTGGGGCACCTGGGTGGCTCAGTGGGTTAAAGCCTCTGCCTTCTCCTCAGGTCATGATCCCAGGGTCATGGGATCCAGCCCTACATTAGGCTCTCTGCTCAGAGGGAAGCCTGCTTCCCCGTCTCTCTGCCTGTCTCTCTGCCTACTTGTGATCTCTGTCATATAAATAAATATAATATTTAAAAAAAAAAAGAAAATGAAGAACATAGTTGGAGGACTTTATCTGATTTTGAGAATACTAAAGCTACATTAATTATTACATGGAATACTGGAGGAGAAGATAGATAAGCAGATCAGTGGAACAGGGAATCTAGAAATACACTGATAGTTATATGATAGTTGATTTTTATGAAAGTACTAAAGCAATTCACCAAAGAATGGAAAGTTTTTTCAATAAAATTCTGAAAATCTCCATCTGAAAGAAAACAATCTCAACACTTCATCCCGTGCATAAAAATTGATTTAAGATAAATAGTCATAAAAACTAAAACTTTAAAATGTCTTGTAGACAACATAAGCACATGTCATTGCAACTTGTAATTGCAACATTAGCAATGATTGTTAACACAGAATAGAGAAAATATGGTACATATTTTTAAATATTGATAAATTGAACTTCATCAAAGTTTTTTAAAAGCTTCTGCTCATCAAAAGATGTAACTGTTCACAAAAATGAACAGTAATGCACAGGCTAGAAAATATCTCAAGACATAACCTTGACAAAGGATTTGAATCCAGAATATGAAAGAGTGCCTACAACTCAATAACAAAAACACAAGTAAGCAAAAGGTTTTTTTATGGGGCAAAAGATTTGCACAGACTTCATTAAAAAAGATACACAAATGGCCCAAAGTGCACAAAAAGCTGCTCAGTCTCATTAATCATCCAGAAAATACAAATTTAGAATCACAGTGAGATGACACTGCACAACCACGAGAATGACTGAAATGGAAAAGACTAACAATACCAAATGTTGATGAGGATAGGGAGCAACAAGTACTCTCATCTACTGCTGGTGGGAGTGCAAAATGGTGCTACTATTTTAGCTTTCTGATTGGAAGTCTCCTAAAAAAAGAGAAACATACACCAATCCTGTGGTACACAACCCTATTTCTGAGAAAAATGGAAATCTAAGTTCACAAAACACACATATAAAAGAATGTTCATGGTAGTTTTCTTCTTCTTCTTCTTTTTTAATAAGCGCAGGACCCTGAGATCAAGAGTCACATGCTGCACTGACTGAACCAGCCAGACTCCCCCACAGTAGCTTTATTCTTCGTAGATAAAACCTAGGAATGAATAACCAAAGGGCGGTGTATTTACACAGTGGAATGTTCCTCCACTGTAAAAAGGAACAAACCACTAAAGTACACAACAACGTTAATGAATCTTAAAACATCTGCTGGGCCGAAAGAAGCCAGACCTAACTGTACATATTGAGGGTTCCACTTACATAAAGTTCTAGAAGAAGCAAAACAAATCTATAGTGACAGAAATCAGAACAGTAGCTGCCTCCAGGGGATGGCAGACGATAGACCAGGAAAGAGCATGAGGCAATTTAAAATGCAGGTTTTATTATTATTCAGGTACGGGGAGGCCAACAGATCTTGAGATGGTTGCCATTGAAATGACAGTTTGTTACTCACAGTTCCCAAGAGGAAGGGGCTACTTCACACCACACAGGGCCACACAGGAAA
This sequence comes from Mustela nigripes, assembly GCF_022355385.1. Taxonomy (NCBI): domain Eukaryota; kingdom Metazoa; phylum Chordata; class Mammalia; order Carnivora; family Mustelidae; genus Mustela; species Mustela nigripes. The sequence continues at coordinate 17,639,565 of NC_081571.1, forward strand.
GCACCAGGGGCAGTCAGGAGGTAGAATGAGTCAGAAGAAAACAAGAGCAAGAGACTTTATTGTGGTATCTGAGAGAAGAAACAGGCAAGGTAGGTAAACGGGCTTAGGACTGGCTAGTTTGAATCACTGCATCAGCCTCTGGGATGGAGGGTTCTCTGGATGGGTCAGTTTGTACATAAGCAAGGCATGCTCACTGGCAAGTCATTTATGATCTCTAGAAAGTAGCTACCTGTGGGATGGGCAGTCTCCCCACAGTCAACAAGTTCCCCGATGTCAAACCACCAATAAGGCCACCTGGCTGTTTCAGTAAGTTAAGCATCTGCCTTTGGCTTGGGTCATGATGCCAGGGTCCTGGGATTGAGTCCCTCATTGGGCTCTCCAACTGGCAGGGAGTCTGCTTCTCCCTCTTTCTGCCTGCTGCTCCCCCTGCTTGAGTGCTTTCTCTCTTGTTTGTTCTGTCAAATAACTGGGTAAATCCTTTTAAAAAAATCAGAATAAAAAGACATGCTTAATACACAAAGAAACATTCTAATATAATGGAAATGTTGTGGTTTAGAGGAGTATACCCATTCATCTGCCTCATGACCAACCCTGGTGCTTCCCTACGTAGCCCTGAATGGCATGATAATACCCCCTCCTCTTGGGAACAGTGGGTAACAAACCATCTCTTTAAAACTCATCAAACCATACACTTAAACACATGCAACTTACCTCTTACAGACACTAATTTAATCTTCTAGTATCAATTAAGTATAACTCTATTCTAAATTTTCAAATATTCCTGAGACTAGAGAGTGTATTAGCAAACATCTAGCCTTGTTCATTGCTTCTCAAATCTTTCTGGCTTTCACATCAAGATTAGGAATTTGAGATTAGGACAGGGCAGGGAAAATAGGAGACCTGCATCCTTAAGTGATAGTGGATCAAAGAGATTAAAATTTCATCCTTTGAGTGAGACACAACTCAAAGTGACCTCTTGGGAGCAGAATTTCTTTTCTTTCAAGTCTTTTATACACACACACACACACACACACACACACACACACACATATACATACATACATACATACATACATACACATGGTCTGAGAGATGATATTTGCAATGTATATATTTGGCAAAAGGCTCATATATCCAGAATATACAATGAATTTTTAAAAATCAATAAGGAAAAAAAAAAACAACAGCAGAAAAACCCAAAAGACAAAAGATGAGCACTTAACCAAAGAGATTTAAAAAAACCATACACTGAAGATTTCATTGTAGGTGAACTTCATCACATCTCCTTTATGTTAATTATACCACTTTTTTTTAACTAAAAGAAAACAGAAGAAAAGAGTGAGGAGGAAATGGTTAGTGAAACTTTGAAGATGTTCATTCAAAGAAACAGGGTAACAGGCTCCAGAGACTCCATATGGTCCTGCTTTTTTTCTTTTTCCTTCGTGTATGGAACAGCAATAGACAAGGACCTGTCAAAGGGCATGTTTGGTCTTTGTCATCTATCACAGTAGCCCACAGTCAGCTTGGTTAGGATCCATTCCAAATAAGTCAGGAAAGAACCAGTTCAGTCATTCTCCCCTAGTTCAGTGATTCTCAGGGGCTGTAAAGGATCTGAGGCCAAAGATCTCGTCCAAACTAAGTCCTTGGGTCTCTCCTCTGCACAAATGTGTCTCAAGCAAATGAAAACTCACAGAGGGAAGCATCTTGGCCAGATTGGATTTGGGGCCCTCTGGAAACTCCCTGTTCTACTTTCCTTGAATTCCTCAGACTTGCTCAGTCCTGGAAAAGCCTTCCTTTGTGAGAAACCATAGCAAAGCTCACTTTCACGTCTTTCCAAGTGAATAGACATCCCCCCAGATTTTTAAACCACCATCATTTCAGATTCATGGACACACAGACAAAACCATGGCTTGGAATCACTCTGAAAAGTATACCTTAACAAGATGAAAACATATTTAATGTATTTAAAAGACATATAACAAAAGGGATTTCACCAAGAATATTAGAATGAGGTAGCCAATTTTTATTAGTCTGTTCTGATAAAGAAAACAGAATTGTTATACTTGTTTTAAGAAGAACTTCCCAAATGCAAATGTTCAAAACTACCAGCTGGGACCATTATCTCCGCAGCGTTAGTCAACATCCTGTTACCTTTTGATGCAAAACATCACTGGGAGTAAGACAAGAGAAAAGCATGTGTAAAGCAGCTGACTGGGAGAAGGAGGAAAGGAAACAGACTAGAAGCATCCATTTTAAGATTCACAGGCATCATCATAAGGGTTAAGAGGAGGAAAAGGCAAAAAATAATTAGGGATGGATTCTTTACTTTCTGGTATCTTTCAAGCAAATCTCTAAAGGGGAAGATGGGGCACTCCGGTTACAGCTTTTTTGGGGGGGGTGGGGGACAAAGATTTCTAGTTCTTTAAATAATGCCACAGGGGTATACACTTTCCAAAGCATCTTTTTAGTCTGGTAGATGAGTGGTTCATCAACCATTTAGTTTTTTCATCAACCATTAAAATTAAGAAAATACAAACAACATAGAAGTTTGGCGGACCAGTAAAGGATTTTCACTGTTAGATCTCAACATGAAAAATAAAAGAGGTAGCATCTCCCAATATCCTTCCATTGCAATCATTTAGAAATATCACAAATTTAATATCACCAAATAAAATATGGAAATCAAAATCTTAGAATGTAAGTTCCATAATATATAGCTTTAAAAACACTGCACTATATTTTTCTTAGCGCAGATCAGTGAAATCTGTGCGGTAGCAGTGGCCAGCAGACCCTACCTAAGCCTTGATTCAGTCAAAGCAGCAAACATGTGAGTGAGGGTCTTTTACACCAAACTAGCCCATCCACCAGCTTACCTCACCAGGCCCCAAACCCACCTTTCCATTGATCTTTAGCAGGAAATGGAGGCCATTTGGCAGAAATTACTCAATGTCCTTTTCCTTTCTGGCTCCCATTAAAAGATTCATCTTTATTCACATTTAGCTTTAGCTCCTTAAAGAGATGTTCCACCTGGTTCTAGAATCCATAAACTTCTATCTACTCAGGGATACCCAGTCCATCACCAAACCCCCTTTTCAGCTCTGGGGATTAATATTATTTTACATTCCTCCCACTGAGAGATAAGGTTCTATGTACCCTTCCTTTAGATCGGGATAATTCTGTGACCGCTGTGACGAACACCATATGGAAGAAATAGAACCAAGCCTGTTTCTGGTCCCAGGCCTTAAGACAGTGGCAGCTTCCTCGGTCTGTCTCTTGGAACGGTGGAGCCCTGGGCTGCCATGTAAGAAGCCTGACGACCCTGAGACTACCATGCTGAAGAAGCTTCAACTGCTAGTCCCAGTGGGCGTGGCCTTCCAACCGTCCCTGCAAAGCCTTCCAGGCATAATGTCTTGGACTGTCTTGATTAGACCATCCACTAGCTGAGTACCACCAGTGACCCCAGTTGACATCATAGAGGCAAAGGAATTGCTCACTGAGCCCTACTCAAATTGTTAATTCATAAAACCATGTATCAAGCCAACAAATTTTGGTTTCATTTTTTATACCACAGATCCACCTTTTTTTTTTTTTTAATAACACTGATAATCAGAACGTGAGTATCTTTAAGACCTCTATCTCTCTTCCAGCTATTTTCTTTTAGAATATAAATATAAATGTATTCAAGTCTGGCCCAATCTTATCAAAATTTATCATTTTACTCTAGATCCCCTTTTACATATCATACACCCTCATTTTCTCTTTCCTTTCACTTATGCTCCCACCTTTCATTTTCCATCATTCCACAATGGTGTTTCTTCATTAACCATGCCAATGAAATTATTTTTACCAAGACCAATGATGTTTACGTTTTGCCAAATACGAATAGTTAATTACTAGTTCTCCCCTTACTTGTTTTCTGCCATGTGATACTGATGAGGGAGCAGGAGGCTGACTGAGGACAAAGCAAAAGCTGGCACCTTGCATCCCCTCTTCACCAGCTCCCCTCCATAATATGTGTGGCATTCCTCAGACACCCCTGACTGCCATAAAACTATAAATAGTTAACTTGCAGGGATCACAATCCTGCAGAACAGGAATCTCCCCTTGCTCTACAGATGTCCTAGAGACCTAAACAGGGAGGTTACCTTATCAATAGAACAAATTTCCAGAGGCAAATAACTCTCAGTTCCTGAAGCCCTAATGTCTCCCTCCCCACCATAAACTGGAGGAGGCTGAGGTAGAAGGGAATGTAAATGACAGCAGGATCATAACACCCCACCAAGAATCTCCCAACTATCTTGATGTTAATGCCTGACCTAAAGACGACATTGATCAAGCCATAAGGGCAAGGCCTCCCCCCTGCACCTTGTAGGCCCTCCCTAACATGTGAAAACTCTGTTGAAACCTCCCATCCCTTCCCCTCACCTTCCCCCAACCGCAAGGTATATAACCTGCCATCCCTCACAACCCGGGGGCAGCAGCTCTTCCTGCCCACGGGTCCTGTCCCCGTGCTTTAATAAACCACCATTTTGCACCAAAGATGTCTCAAGAATTCTTTCTTAGTCATCGGCTCCAGACCTCAGCCCACCGAACCTCACCTAGGTTCTAGAACTTCATCAATACTCTTGAACACTCATTCCCTTAGGAAACTCTTCTCCCTGGTCTCAATTCCAGTCCCTCTTGGTTTCTTGATCTTTCTTTACCCCGATTTCTTTTCTGCTTCCCATACCTTAGATTTTTCCCAAGGTTTTTTTTTTTTTTTTTTTCCCCACTTATCTCTTCTCTACAAGCTTTGCAAAGTTATCATATCCATCCCTACATCCACTGCTTTAAGTAAATGCTATCTCTGAGAGCTCTAAGTCTGTATTTCTAGCCTAGATCTTTCTCTAGAACCTAAGGGCCAACTCCTGACTAGACAGCTTTGTGTAAAAAAAAAAAAGGAGGTGTTCACACCCAACAAGAGCAAAAATCACCTCCCACTGCCAGCCTGCCATTCTACTAGACTTCCCAGGAAGTTGGTCGACCCAACACCTATTTACACTTGACTCCTCCCACATCCATGCTTCCACTGAATCTACCCACTTAGTATATCTGGAATTCTTTTGTTCTTCCTACTCCCATTTCTAAAACCATAGTTAGGATTCATCACTTCTTTTGACAGATTCTGCAGACTTCCAGATTCAACTCACTCTCTAACATCCTGCTCGTGTTCACTCCAGGTGTAAATCCTTTTTGTTTTTTTTGTTTTTCCCCAGGTACAAATCTTATCACGTCCGTCCTTGGTAAAAATCCTTCAGTGCCTCTCCAACAGTTTCAGATTCAAATTTGAATTCTTTAACATGATGTGCATGACCCTTACCTACTTCTTGTCTCTTGCCTCTTTCCACTTGTGCCATCAGAGCCCAGTACATGGACACACTGGCAGGTTCATAAATCCAGTGAACTCTCTGATACTGCCAGCCTCTGCACCTGCTATTCCTGCCTCATGAAACATCCTCCCGACTTTTAAACCAAATTGTCACTTTTCATATAAAGCTCAATTTAGCATCATTTCCTCAAGAAAGCCTTCCTGCTCCCTTGAAAGAGGTTGTCTTAAGTAACTTTCCCAGTGTGCTTACTATGTGCTCTTCTCTATCATGAAACTTATGAAAATATAACTTTCTATGTAATAGCCTATCCAGAAATCTGTTTGAGCACCAGACTAAGACCTTGCAGGGCAAGGATTAATTTTTTTTATCTGGTGCTATAATCATATTTTAGCACATATCAGATACTCACAGATATTTGTTGAATGAAAAGGAATGGAGTTGCATATGTTTAGTTGTCAGATTTACTAGTTTCACAGAAACTTTTAACAGTACTACTTCATGAAGGTAATTTCTTCCTTGAAAGGAATAATACTAAAAACGGACTATACCATAATTCACCTTCTTAGCTTTTCCTTGCTTGAATGAAGAAGAGAAATCTTTCTGTTTTTTTCAAAATCTGGCAACGGAGCCTTTAATTCAAGCCCAAAGTCATTTCTTAGGGATCCAGAGCTAGAAACAAGAGAAAATCATGTCGTAGATTTAAGAGGAAAATTGTCGGGAAATATTAAACAATAAGCACCAATACGCTAATCAAAGGTGCTTCTCTAAGTCCCTTGCTTCGTGCAAAGGTGCGGAAAATACCAAAGCACTTTGCCTTACATATTTGGTGCAGAATATTTTATTTCAGGGACTCTAAAGAATTTATGATCAAGATCACCATAAGTCCAATGACTAATCAAAGTTCTAAAATATACAGATAAAGAATAACAGACACGCAGGATTAAAATATTCTGACCTCATTGATTATGACTACCAAAAATTATATGACTGTATTGAAAGGTATATTATAGGAAAACAACACAAAGGATTAAAGGGCCACAGTACACCATTCCAACTTGATTAGCAAAGGTCAAGTTCCTTCCATTTAGAAATCCTCTGGTTCTGCCATTTGTCTAAAACTCCTCCAAGCATTTTGGTTAATTCTTTTTTAAGAATTATGATCCCAGGAGTCATGATCCCAGAGTCCTGGGATCAAGCCCCGCATCAGGCTTCCTGCTTAGCAGGCTTCCTGCTTAGCAGGCTTCCTGCTTCTCCTTCTTCCACTCCCCCTGCTTGTGTTCCCTCTCTCACTGTTAAAGGAATGGAGTTGCATATGTTTAGTTGTCAGATTTACTAGTTTATAAATAAATAAAATCTTTAAATATAAGAGCGCCTGGGTGGCTCAGTGGGTTAAACCCTCTGCCTTCGGCTCAGGTCATGATCCCAGGATCCTGTGATCGAGCCCTGCATCAGGTTCTCTGCTCAGTGGGGAGCCTGCTTCCCTTCCTCTCTCTCTGTCTGCCTCTCTACCAGCCTGTGATCTCTGTCTGCCAAATAAATAAATAAAATCTTAAGGAAAAAAATAAATATATTTACGTAAGAAACTTATAAACTAATACTATTTCTTCTATCCCAAGGGACATAGCTTGATTTGAAAATTTACTTTCATTTGTAGTGGTAGAATTCTGAGGAAAAACAAAGATTTAAGACAAGGGGGCTTCAAAAAGAAGTTATAAGTAATTCAAGAAAATCCCAAAGCCTTTCAAAACCCTTCCCAACCTCATATCCCAAAAAAGGTATAATATAATAAATTTCTTTCAGGTTAAAATCAAGAAACCTGTTGCTATCTCTGCATCATTTAAGTGAGCACATCTCAGTTTACCCTCACTTATTAGTTGCCAAGTCTTTTCCTTGTTCAAAATAATAGATGGTCACATTTCTACAAATAGTTGATGGTCACATTCTACAAATTCCGGAAGTGACTGACTCAAAATTCTCACCATCATCACCCATGTCCTCAGCAGCTATGTTAATTCCTTGTAACCCTCTGTGCTATTTAAAATCTCCTTGGAAATCAGCTTAAAGTGAATGAAAGAAATTCATAAAAATTCAATTTTTTATAAGCAGATAATTCTAGCACTGGAAAGGTCTCACCCCAGTTCAACTGCTTGTCCAATGCAGATTTGAATACCAGTTCTAATATCTTGGGGTGGGTGAAGTGGGGACAGAGATAGACCTTTTAAAGTATTGTTTTCAATAATCGGGGAGATAGATTCAGGAGTTCAAAAAAAGACATCAGGGAGATTAGTGTTAGATGGTAATATCTGAGGCTGCTCTTGTCTGATTAAATACTGAGGTTATATGTAAAGTTTTTGTTTGAAGATGATTGTACTGTTTCTAAAACATTTGAATATCACTGCTATTATTTAACTTTAATGAACAATAACCAGACTCTAACACACCCAGTGTTGGGGAACTTACTACCTTGCAGTTCACTTTGGTTGGCTGTGGCCAACCAGGATTGCTACGAAGCACTTCCTTATATTGAAGTGAATCCCCCTGCCATATATACATGCAGTCCCAGCTCAGGACTCTGAAATACAGAAAACGGCCCATCCCCCTTCTATCACACAACCTCTTTTTCCTTTTGCATCACCCCTAGCACACGAACTAGTATTCCACAATCAGTAAGTTCTCCAGAAGTTATACAGGAAACATTGTTATTATGAAAAAGTGAAAAAAACTAACCAAGCAAATAGATCAGTAGAAAAATATCCCAATTGTTCACTGCAGGACTTCTGCAGGGGCAATCCTGGTTCTTCAGGCCTTACAGAATATTCAGTCTTAGCTGAAAGTTTTAAAGAGGGGACAATTTTAATTTTAAAAATCACTGGTGGGGACAATGTTGATCATACATACAAGCCCTCATCAAAAAACAGTTGCCACTTTTTATTCAACAGATTTTAAAAAGCAATATTTTTTAAAAATAGAAAGCAATTTGGATTTTAGTCTATAAAGTATGAAACCACCCTGGTTAGAACACAAAACAAAAATATACATTCCATTCACTCCAGGACACCCTCTTTCAACCAGATTCTAATAACTTAGTGATAGATGTGCTTAAAACACACTCAACTGAATTTATTTATTAAGTTCTTATTTATAGGTAAATATCACAGAAAGATGTTTAAGTCTACAGTAAGCAGCTGTATTGTCAAAATATGACATCTGATGTTTTCTCTTTTTCTTTCTTTCTTTGCAGCTGCTCATCCTCAGAGCAAAGATGAGATGACCAGAAGCAGACGTGGTTATGACCAATAGGGAGGGTGCTGGACAGGTGGTGAGGAGCAGCTGCTCTATTTCCACTGAGAGCTGAATAAGAGGTTGCAAAGAGGATTTGGGTCACCAGTTAGCCATTTTCAGGAAGAACTCTGAGGCTGCCGAGACTGGGAGCCACTGGAATGTTACAGAACAGGCTCACTAATCTTCCCTGAATGTTAGAAAGAAAGAAAGGAAGGGAGGGAGGGAGAGAGAGGGGGAGGAAGGAAGGAAGGAGGAAGGAAGGATATACTGAGTCCCATACCATCTGGAGCAGGAGTTTATACAGGATAATCCTGAAAGGGTTTTTCAGGCCCATTTTAGGAAATACATCATCTTAATTTAAAAAAAATTCCTACCTAGTGTCCCAGGCCTAGGAAAACCATAGTCATTGAACAACAATGACTCCAGTAGAATTTAATTTCAGAAATTGGAGTCTGTCCTTTTAGAAGCCAAATTAAAGTAAATTTAATCAGCTTAAGTGTTTAGATGCTGGTGATACACATAATACAATGTAGGTGAAGAGTTTAGAAATGAGAGGTCTAATTGAAGCATTGACGCTAATTATCTGTATTTAAAATTCTAAAACAGAAAGGATAACCGCCCTATTAACTTAAAAGAAATAAACTAATCTATGAGAGAGTGTTTTGCAAAGCAGAAAATGTGATACAATTCAAGGTTGGTGGCCTTGGCTTTTAGATACTCACACAATGATATGATTAATTCCACTTTAAAGAGTAATAAATGATGGTAGCAACTAGGGCACTAAAAAGAAAACCCCTGTGCCTGCCACAGCACTGTGTTTGCCCTTGGGCAACACATTTTCAACTTTGGAAGATGTAAATTTTTTCTTCACAGGTAGAAAACGTATGTTTCCTTTTATTTTATTTACACATCTTCCCTTTAGACTATGATTAATAAGGATTGCATGTGCTTTACAGTAAATAGTATATCCTTAGCAGTAAATAGTTAATCCTTAGCAAATAAAAAGCATAAGTGGAAAGCCAACTTGAAAATGTTTAAGTGTAGCTTTTGTAGATCTAATTAGGACTTTTCAAACCTTTGGATATTCAGTTTTCACTCACCAGTATTTGAGAAATAGGTTTTCCAGTACTTTACCACAATACTCATTTTCTCGATGGTCATTGGTTCATTTAGAGTAATGTCAGCTCCGTGCCCTGAAACACAACCTAAGAGTTTTTGTTTTAAATATTGACCTTATGATTTCTATTTGAAGAAAAAACAAATATTATGTCCAGCAGGCACATACCTTTAAAATTTTCAGGGGTGATAAAAACAAACAGCAAACGTGTATTTTTCTTCTTGCCAAATCTGAGGGAAAAAATGTCAACATGAACCAAAATTATCACTTAAAAAATTGGGATTCAGGGGGCGTCTGGGTGGCTCAATGGTTAAAGCTTCTGCCTTTGGCTCAGGTCACGATCCCAGGGTACTGGGATCCAGCATATCTCCCCCCCCAGCATATCCCCCCCTCCCCCAGCAGGGGGCCCCCCGCCCCCCAGGGGGCCCCCCCCCCCCCCCCCCCCCCCCCCCCCCCGCCTCTCTGCCTACTTGTGATTTCTGTCTGTCAAATAAATAAATAAAATATTTAAAAAAAAAAATTGGGATTCAGTATTTTACCTTACTAAGAACTAAACTAGAGTGATTTCCTTTATTTCTGTAGAACTTAAAATGGTGGCATTAATATGGAAATTTAGTAAAAGCAGCATCTCCAATCAGAGATGTTTGAAGGGCTGGGCCGTTTCTATTCTTGCTTTAAAAAAAAAAAAGAGCCTAAATCATATCCAGATTCTTGACCTAACCACCATTTTACAAGAAATTTAAGGAAAAGAGAAATATTTTAAAGAATGCTGTGGGGATGAAATCAGCAAAATCCAGAGCGTGAGAAATTCTATAAGACAAATGACCCCTTTTAAAAATATAAAGAGTAAGAAACAAAGAAATTAAAACAGAGGAAAGGGAAAATTTAATCTTGATTTGTATAAACTTACAGTTTATTTTATTATTTTTTTTAAGATTTTATTTATTTATTTGACAGACAGAAATCACAAGTAGGCAGAGAGGCGGGCGGGGGGGGGGGGGCGGGGGGGGGGGAGGGCCCCCGGCCGGGCGGGGGCCCCCCGGCGGGGGGGGGGGGGGATATGCTGGGGGGCGGAGATATGCTCGATCCCAGGACCCCGGGATCATGACCTGAGCTGAAGGCAGAGGCTTTAATCCACTGAGCCACCCAGGCGCCACTCCTTATGATTTTCTTAATAACATTTTCTTTAGCTTTACTTTATTCTGAGAATACAGCATATAATACATATAAAATCCAAAATAGATATTAATTGATTGTTCCAAATTATCAGCAGGGCTTCAATTCAACAGCAAGTAATTAGTAATTCAGTTTTTGGAGGTAGTCAAAAGTTACACATGGATGAGAACCACATTTGAATGGAGATAGACTGAATAAAGCAGAGTGATATTCCTAGAGTGGGTGGGTTTCACATAATTAATTGAAGACCTAAATAAAACAAAAAGTCTGGGTAAGAAGGCAACTCCTCCAGCCTGACTCCAGAGCTGAGACATTGGCCTTTTCTAGCCTTCAGACTCCAGAGCTGAGACATTGGCCTTTTCTAGCCTTCAGACTCAAACTGAAGTATCAGCTATTCTTGGGTGGTGAGCCTGCCAGCATTTCAAATGAAATTTAATACCATCAGCTTTCCTGGTTCTCAGACCTTTGCATTCTGAATGACTACACATCAGCTCTCCTGGATCTCTGGTTTGCCAATTACAGATCTTGGGACTTCTTGGCTTCCATAATGTCATAAGCCACTTCCTTAAAATAAATCAAATTCTCTCCTCCTTTATCTCTAGGTACATGGACAGATAGATGATAGATCGATAGAGAAATCACCATCCTATTGGTTCGGTTTCTTGAGAATCCAATCTGATTAATATAGCCACACTGTTTACCCATTCATCTGTCTGTCAACATTTAGGTTCCTTCTCCCTCTTGGCTATTGAGAATAGTGCTGCTGTGAACATGATGTGAAAATATTCCAGAAACATCCTTATAGATACACCCAGTGGAATGTTTGGCCAAATGCCTGAGTACCCATGGCCCAATTAACCATCACAGTGTTATATGCATACAGTGGAATATATTATCCAGTCTTTAAAAAAGAAGGAAAAGATGGGGGCGCCTGGGTGGCTCAGTGAGTTAAGCCTCTGCCTTCGGCTCAGGTCATGATCTCAGAGTTCTGGGATCGAGTCCCGCATTGGGCTCTCTGCTCGGCAGGGAGCCTGCTTCCCTCTCTCTCTCTCTCTCTCTCTCTCTCTGTGCCTACTTGTCATCTTTCTCTGTTAAATAAACAAAATCTTTAAAAAAAAAAAAAAAGAAGGAAAAGATGTTAAATGCTATAATATGGATAAACCTTGAAGACGTTATGTTAAGTGAAATAGGCCAGTCACAAAAAAGTAAGTACTATATGATTCTACTTATAGTATCTCAAGTATCAAATTCATAGAAACAGAAAGTAAAATGGTGGTTATCAGGAGATGCAAAGAGGGGTAGAGGGAGAGTTGTTTAATAGGAATAGAGTTTCTGATTTGCAAGATGAAAAAGTTCCAGAGGTACAGTTCACAACAATGTTAATACACTTAACACTACTGAACACTAAAAAATGGACAAGATGGTAACACTTCGGTTATGAGATTTCAACACAATAAAAAAATACCCTCTGTAAAGAAGTTATACATGGATTTTTGACGATGCAAGAAATTGGTACCCCGATCCCTCATGCTATTCAAAGGTCAACTGTATACATAATTTATATATCTGAGTCATATACTATGAGAACCCACTAAGTGCCAGACTTGAGCTAAGCTCTAGGGAATATCATGGACAGGAAAACAAGGTCTCTGCTCTCATGGAGTGAACAGTTTCTTGAGGGGGTCGGATGTTGAACAAATCACTATAGATAATTAATTAAGTAGCCAAATATATACCTGGTGTTGTGAAGAAAAGTCATAGAGGCCAGCGGAAAGACATAACTGGGAACTACCCCACCCTGCAGCCTCAGGCTTCCAGGCAGAAATGCCTCTGTGGCTGATTAGGAGTTAGCTTTACACAAGGTAGTAACACTACTGGGGTCAGAAGCAGATAAGCAGTAAACTACTTTCTGGACAAACAGAACAGGCCCTGGGAAAAGGCCCTGGAATATAGAGAAAGTCAAACAAGTCCAAGATGGTACTGAGTGTCTAAGGGAGAGACATATAACATAAGACCAGAGAAGGTATGTAGAACTTTAGGCTCAATTAAAGATTTGGTATTTTCTTAAAATGGACAATGGGAAGCTATTAAGCTATTAACAGGATTATATTTGCATTTTAGAAAGACCACTCTACGATGGGGTGGACGGAGGATGACAGCACAGGGTAGATTTGGGAGACCATATTCCAAGTACAAAGCCAAGAACTGATGGTAAAGTAGACATACCAGAGAACTTTCTTTAAAAAAAAAATCAAATAATTCAGAGTATTTACTAATTACTTCAAACAAGCAGGACAGTGCTAACATATGACATGCACACAACAGAGATTTCTTCAGGCTTGATTCTGCTGTATGAATTCTGAGGAGTTTGGGCTAAAAGAGGAAAAAAGAGAGAATGCACATTTCTATGAGGAAATGAGACGCTCAGGCAGAAGTAGGACCATCAAAACAGGCATATGCGGGAGGGAGCCTAGGACTGACTGGCGGACCAGACGTGGAGGTAAGAAAGGCACATTAGCTTACTGGTGGGGGAGGGCCTGGTGGCATGGAGGGAGATAAGAATGTCACCTGCCACGATGTAAGCATTTCATGTATAATTTTAAGTGGGATATGATGTAGGCATGATAACGAGACGGGGAAACGGAGTGGAAAGGAAAAATGAACTGAACAAATAGGACCACAGAAAGAAACATCTAGCTCAACTTCTGAAATAAAAAATATTTTGCTGATTCACAAAGAGAAGTTATAAGCTAAAATACTCTAGAATTAGAGAAATTTTAAATAAAACAGATTCTTTGCTTTTAGAAATATTCTGTGTCTGGTTTTTTTAATTTTACAAATTGACATTACTGGCACAAAAGTAGATTAGACTTGGATAGTGAATTTATATGCCCTCACGATGACTTTCAAGTTTCAAGCTTTACATCAGACAGAGTTGGAATTCCTGGATTTCTGTCATTAGTACAGAATCAATTACCAATCCCAACACTTCTCCTGCCAGTGAAACTCTAATTGTGATGCTGTACAGGAGCTCCACGAACCAAGAGAATTCCCAGAATCCAGCACTCTGGTCCGGTGTTCAGCTGCTCATTCATATTCTCTAGAGATCGATAAGCTAAGGGTTTCCAGGATCACAAAAAGAAAAAAAATCCTCTTCTTAATGAATGAATGTTCCTTAAAACTAAGCAACACAGAAATAAAGCAAAAATCTCTTTCATCCACCTCAATTAACAGCAATTCTTCCATATACCAAAATCAAATTGCAGGTTTTGAGGCCTTAGGAGTACCTTCTCAGTTGAAATCTCTTGGGCTTTAAAAATTTGCAGTTCATTGGGGGACAGTTCATTTCTCCTCATGTTCCATACAACATACCATTTAAATGTCGATACGGTTCCTGAGACCATACTCTACAGACAAGACTGGATGTTGATATTCTAGTGTCCCTTCCTATACCTGTCTTTGGTATCTCTGGAGCTGGAGAAATAAGCTCAAACCACGGCAGTACAGATCCCCAATCTTGCCCCTACGCCCAGGTCTGGCCCCTGGTAGCTGAAAAAAATAAAAAAGGTCGTATAAAGTGACTTGATTGAGCTGAGTCATACACACAGCTAATTAAAGAACCTCAAGAAAGCGCTGGCCTCGGAAATCTACCATCTAATAAAAGGACCAGTGGTGTCTTATAAGTCCCTGTGAAGCCAGGGGAAACTTCTGGAGTACAAGGACTTCAGGGGACAAAAGCCAGTGTCGCTTTTGGGTGGTAGTCTTCTTGAGCACAGTTATCCATTATGCCATCTGTGGGCCAACTGGAGCCAAACTAACCTGGCAGGCCTATTTGGGACTTGTAACAAATAATGTTCTTTGCTAATGACTTAATTAAAACAACCATTTTCAATGAGAAAATTGAGAGCTTTACATGTGAAAACGTTATGCTCCCTTGCTCCCAATAGGGCACCTGTGATAAAATCTAGTTGAGCTCTGAGGGTTTGTTCTGTTGATAGTGATGGTTGGTTTGCTCTGTTCCCATTACGCTCTTCTTGCCGTGAACCTAAGTCAGGGTCACCACATTTACACTCAACTGTCAATTCATAGGATTATGTTTTTAGCAAAACTACTTTGATATTTTGTTGTTATTTTATCATCAAGCATTCAGGGACTGGGTCATGCCAACTAACTAGTAAGATTTACTGAATTGCACTGTCAAGTCAAAGATGTTTTGGAATTGGGGACACAAATGGACAGCTTGTTGGATAGATCCCTGTGGCTCACAAGATTAGGTTTTCTTAGTGAAGTAATAAGTTAACTGATCAGACAATTGAAACTACATGGGAAAAATAAAATCAGATCCAAACTTGATTTGTAGCCAGGACAGATGGAACCACATTTTGCATTCCTTTGCTACTGCTGAACTACTCAGAGTTCACAAGCACAGAATTCTAAGGACTGCAGAGACCTTTCATGGAATGGAAAAATCACAATTTCAGATGGGATCCATACACTGTCGATGAGTTTAAAACACATTTTAATTTTCCATACCTGGCTTTGGAAGATAAGGTATCAGGATGTGTTTGAATTATCAAGTGTCTGCTTTTTGAGTGGGGTTCAATTTGGAAGTCTGAAGCCAAGCATATGAACCCTAAGACTCTTAAAACATTCTATCGGCGGGTAATATTTAAGTTCATCTGGCTCAATAACAATGTATTCATAAAATGAAATAAAATTGGGGGAGTACTATTAAGATCATTAACCTATAATTGAGATGTGCCATAATTCTTTTTTTTTTAAGATGTTATTTACTTATTTGAGAGAAGAGAGTGAGTCAGACAGATTGCAGGGGAAGGGGCAGAGGGAGAGGGAAAAGCAGCCTTCCCACTGAGCAGGGAGCCCCATACAGGATGCTGGAATCATGACCTGAGGAAAGGCAGAGTCACCAGGTGCCCCTAAGATGTGCCATAATTCTTGAGAATGTCAGTCTGTAAATTACCAATATTTTTATGAATGATTAAAAGTGATCATTGATTAGTTTTAAACTGAAAACATAGTTCTTATATAAGCATAAATTTAAAAATCCTAAATAGGCTGCTTACATTTTATTCTAAAAAAAAAAAAAAAAGCCTAATGTTATAGCTAACAGGCTATATACTTCCTTCTCATCCTCAGTAGAAATCCATATGTATTATAAATATATAGATTTGTGATTATGGGCTGTAATACTGCAAATAAATGGGGACATTTCTAGTCTACATTAAGCTTCTTACTAACTGGTGAAATGTATAAAATACCTAGAGAGAGAACATAAACAGTTGTGTATTTTGCAGAACTCATCCAGATTTTGAGACATTACAAAGCAACAAGGATGTAAGAGGGAAAAATCTAAAATACAGCAAAAGAAAAGCTAAACATTTCGTTCTGGTTTGCACATTAAATGTCAGCGCCAACTCAAAAGATACAGTGCTTTAGGAATGATGAAGATTTAAATGCCTTACAAATGGGGCAGTAAGTTTACAGGACTCATTACTCTAAGAGAAACCACAGGCTCAAAAACAGAAACAAAAATACAAACATGTATAATCCCACAAGAGTTTAAATAATTCATAAGTCATAAACACATAACAGTTCTGAGGGCAAGAAAGGGAATCCCAGGGACATCCTAAACCTCTGAAGCTAGCATCACGAAAGGCAAAGATTCCACAAAGAAAACTATCCCTTTTCTAGGGAGGAAGGCAAAAGCTAGAAGGCAATGTCTGCACTGAATAGCGTTTCCCCAACACACCCACACAGTCGTTTCCTCACACCCCAGCTAGGTATCGGGTACTATCCTATACACTAGGTATTAGCAGAACAAGAAACAAGAGAAACATATCCAGGTGTTTTCAAATGATCTTCTTTTTCTTTTGAAACAAATGTTTTTATAGCAAAACAGAACTACCATATGCATTTCTGTATATTTAGTACCTTCGTCTACCTTCTTTTCCCTGCAGAAAAGTCGTCAGCTGTGTTATTCAGAGCAAAGAAACCACCAGTGGGGAGAACCCACACAGGAGAGTATCAGACGGGGAGTTCTCTAACCTTCTAGCTTTTAATATTTGCAACTAGACATAAAACTAGTTCTTAAATAGAACCATAATCTTATTCCTGTTCAAAATGTAACTTCAATGCTAGCAAATACAAAGCCTTTACTACAGTCAGAGGGACCTGGCTAGGCTCCTACTCTTGAAAGGAAGAAAAAGATTAGCCACACTAATTTGTCCAGTACTCTTCCAAAATGCTAAGCATGTTTGTACGAAGTGTGGCAAACACTGAACCTCACGGGTGTGAAATAAGGGGCTTCAGAACAGAAACCAAGTAATTACAGACTTCTACAAAGAACATGAAGAGAAAAGAGTTCTAGTTTGAGTTTTGTAAAAGTCAGTCATGTGGCCTTAGGCAAATCCCTTCACCTTTCGTCCTTTGTCGCGTAGGGATGACAAAACCCTGCTCTACCTTCCTCAAAACACTGTTGTAAAAGTGTTGAAATACAATAAATGCGAAATTATAATGAAGTCCCAGCCAGGGAACTCTATTCATAGGAGTCGTTTTTTAAAGGTATGTAACAAAAGAGGCGTATCTTCAGAAGAAAGACAGTTCACAACATATCTTGGAAATGAAATCCTCTTTGAGGTAGTTTACCTAATTTGTCTAGAGTGCATATTCCCAGAGGAAAGCCAAAAGAAATGCAGAGGATCACCAGTTCTAAGAAACCTCTGGAGCTGCATCTGTCTCTCTTTTTTAACAAGGAGCTCGTCGATTTGACTTCTTCCCATTTCAACTTTTCTTGGCCCCTAACATAACAGGCTTGCTCCTTGTTATTCAGGGATAACAACATTGTCTCTGACAGAAAGGCCTGTCCTGTAATTATTACAAGTCCTTCAATATTCTGATATCATCTGTGATTATACTCGCTCTCTCAAATCTTCTCATAGACAGGGAAGAAATTCCTTTTGACCTAAACTTGTTTAAAAACACCCAAAATGGGGGGTGCCTGGGTGGCTCAGTTTGTTGAGCATCCGATTCTTGATTTCGGCTCAGGTTATGATCTCAGGGTTGTGAAATCAGGCCCCATGTCAAGTTCCGAGCTGAGTGTGGAGCCTGCTTACAATTCTCTCCCTCCGCCCCACCCCACCTCTCTCAATCTCTCTCTATCATTTAAAAAAAAAAAAAAAATCCAAAATGGCTCAAAATCCTATGTAGTCAGGCAGGAAAGCACACACCTAACTCTCCAACCACCAGACTCCAGACCTCTAGAGCGGAGTGGATCAAACAGAAGCAGAATGTCTACGGAGCTACAAGATGAAGCAAAAGTATTGGATGTAATATAGATCTGGACTGGACATATCTGGAGAGCCTTAAGGCTCTTCCACATTAGGACATCTTTGAAAAAGATCATTTTAGTCCATTGCTAACATGACATAGAGCTGAGAGTGCTCCCCTGCTTTAGTATCTGCCATCACAATTAATGAAAAGATATGCCATTTTAAGTGACATAGTTATTAAAAAGGAGAGTAGCTGTGGGATTAAAGTACTATATACCAAATAAATTTCTATGATAAATTAATTCTCACATTCTCACCCACATCTATTACTTTTCAAATTAAAATGATAATTCTTATAATAGCATGTCAAACTGGTAACAAAAACAATAATATGTGTACCTATTCTGCCCATGAAAATATCTCTCATCTTAAAAATTAGAGCATAAATAGTACCAACTTTTAAAGTTTGTGCTTTTTTTCTGTACTAGAAAAGGGTTTTAATAAAAACTATTATAAAGGTATAGAGTCAAGGTTTTTGAACTTCACCTAATTAATTTGATAGCTCCCAGCAACTCGGCTGTTGGCAAAGAAGTCATCCTCAGGAAAACCATGTCAAATGGGCGGTCCTTCAGCAGTGCGGCTGCCTGCCCCACATTCCTGATGGTTATGGTGACTTTTGCAATATTTGAAAAGGATTTCTGTGCAATATCTGCCAGGTACTGAACAGTGAGGTCTCCAACTAACAAGAGGTCTATTTTTGCCTGAAAGAGAAGGAAAAAGGCAGAAGTACCACATAATTAACATCTGAGCATAGAGAAAATGTCATGCACAAGAGGATACAATAAATAAAGGTGATAAAGAACACAACAACTGACTCTACAGGTAGACTGAATGGTCTACTAGAAGCATCTCAGGGACGGGAACTATTAATTTCTTGCCTTCAGTACCTGGGGAATGAATGGATCTGAAGGTCATGCTATTTTAAAAATACTTTTGTGTACAAATGGTATTCTACTACGGTTTTCACATGGGTTTCTTTCTCATCCTAGGAACAATAGATAGGATTCTTAAGGCCCAGTTTCCTAATCACTTATCCTGCTCAAAAATCTGTTTACTAGTGAGAAAAACCAACTGCTGGCTCTCCCAAACCATTTATTTTGATGAAACATACATTCCAGAAAACACAGTAAGCTCCAAATTCCTAAATTCCAAGAGACATGCATAGTATTTTCTTTAAATGGAATACACATGCTATTCAAAACCCAATATTTTGGGGCCAAAAAAGCATCTTTCTTTCCTTTTGGGATTATTTTCAAGCATATTCAGTTAGAAAATAATATAATTTCCATCTTCACATTTTCCTACGTTTTATTCTCTACAGTTATTGAACACAATCCACTTAAAACTGTCAAAGAACAGGGATGCTTGAATTAATGCAAACAGTCAGGAAACAGTGGGAAATGGGAGGCCACAGACAGGTCCATGTGAGAAAACAGATTTGGGAGCTGACCAGACTTGAAGCCTAAAGAAGTGGGCCCAAGAGTTGGAAACACCTATGAAGAGAAAGGCAGCTTGCCAAAGACACAAATCTGCAAGGCAGGATGCTGGGAAGGCTGTTCCACCATGGGGGTTCCACTCCCCTTCAGCCTGGTTTCCCAGGGGTGGGTGGAAGGAAGATTTGAGGTGCAAGAAACTAGTCAAGTTCAAAGTAAGCAAAACTTTGGCACTTTCCATTTCTATCTGCCTTCTAATTTTCTTCCTTCTTCTGTTAAAAAAAAAAAAAAAAGTCTATCTTTATTTACTCATTTAATCCCCTCCTCCGAAGCAACAACTGTCAACAGTTTGGTCTATATCCTTCCAGATAATTTTATACATACACCTTTTTTTCCATGAAGGGGTTATTATATTTTTCAAAGTGAGTTGCTTTTCTCACAGAGGTTCAACAATTCCTCAGGCCTTTTTCTTTTTTTAATATTTATTTATTTGACAGACGGAGATCACAAGTAGGCAGAGAGGCAGGCAGAGAGAGGAGGAAGCAGGCTCCCTGCTGAGCAGAGAGCCTGATGCGGGACTCGATCCCAGGACCCCGAGACCACGACCCAAGCGGAAGGCAGAGGCCCAACCCACTAAGCCACCCAGGTGCCTTCCTCAGGCCTTTTTAAATGTTATCTTCATATGGATTCTACACAGGTTCTCATGTTTGGTCCTAGATATTTCAAAGTTCTGGAGTCATTGTAAAGGGGATAGATTTTCTCACTCTCTGTATTTTCTAATTGATTACTACTAACACAGAGACTACTACTAATTTACGAAGAATTTGCTTCAAGAACTTTATGGTACTCCCTCTTTAGTTCCAATATGTTTTAGTGGATTCTTCTGAACTTTCTAGATATATAATCATATTGCCTTCAAAAATGATATTTTGTGTGGGGTGCCTGGGTGACTCAGGTGATTAATGGTCAGATTCTTGATTTTGGCTCAGGTCATGATCTCAGCGTCATGAGACTGAGTCCCATGATAGGCTCTGAGCTGGGCAAGGAACCTGCTTGAGATTCCCTCTCTCCTCTCTCTCTGCCCCTCTCTCATCCTCCAATTGTGAGTATGCGTGCACACTCTCTCTCTAAAAATAAAATAAAATAAAAATGACACATTTGTCCCTATATCCAGAATTTATGCTTTTATTCATTGATCTTAAAGCATTGGCTATAACATCCAAAACAATGGTGAATAGAAGTGACACTAGGCATTCTTGTCTTGTTTCCGAGTTTAGTGGAAATAATTCAATATTTTTGCCACTAAATAGGATACAGAAAGTTTCTGGTCCAAACCGTTTACTGAATTAACGAAGTTTCTATTTGGAAGCTAAGAATTTTAAATCAGAAAGAGGTGCTGAAATTTACCAAATGCTTTTTATGGATCAACATAATTATACTTTTTTCTCCTTTATTCTATATTCTGTTAGGTAGTGAATTACATTAATAGATTTCCTAATGTCATGCCATAATTTCCTTGCTGGGATAAACCTATAATGTGTAGACTAAATTCATTCATATTATTTTAGATTTTTCCATCTATGTTCATAAGTAAAACTGGATACGATTTTGTTTTATTGTATTGTCTTATCTGGTTTGGGTATCTCAGGGTCATGCCAGCTTTGAAGAATGAAACAGAAAGTTTCAATATTGTTCTATGGTCTTGAATATTTTATAAAACAGAATTATCTGCTTCTTAAAATTCAGATAAACATGTCTGCAGAATCTGGGCCTGAAGCCATTTACAGAGATGGATTTTCCTTAATGACTACCAGTAAATTTAGATTTTCTACATTAAGTGAATTATGTTCACATATATATATTTTTTAATTTATTTTATTCTCTTTTTAAATGTATTAGTTTTTAAATGTATATAATATTTATTATATTATTGTTATTCTTGCTTTCTAACTGGAGGATAATATAGAATTAAATTTTCTTATCTTCTTTTCCTTGGCAATGCTTTATCAGAGGCTATAACCGTGTGGTCCACCCTGAGAGCCACATGTGGCTATTTAAATTTATGTTAACTAAAAGTTTGAAATTCACTTCAGTTGCACTAGCCTCATTTCAAGTGCTCAATATCCACATATGGCAAGTGGCTGCTGTATCAGACAGCATGATTATAGAACACTGTCATCACTGCCAAAAGTGCTTTTGGATGGCACAGTCCTCCAAGTGGCACTCTGTTGTTCCCCAAAGATTTTGATATATATTGTGTCTACGTTCATTCATTGTTAGTTTGTAATTTCACTTTATACTTCCATTTTAACCTCAGAGGTCCATTAAACACCTACCTGAACTGTTTTCAAATTTCAACAGTATGGTGCTTTTGGTTTTGGTTTTTAATTTTTTTGGTTATTGACTAGTCAGTCACTCATTTCTTATTTCAGTGCATTGTTAATGCAAATGTATCCTACATGACTTCTTCTTAGAATGCGTTGGTATTTTCTTTGTGGTGTAATACAGTTTTTTTAATGTTCCATGGATACTTGAAAATAATGTGTATTTTCTGCTGGGCACATATGTGCTGGGCACGTATTCTCTACTTTTTAGACAGAACTAACTGTTTTATTTCTTACTTTAGGTCTACTTCAACTTTCAGTTTATAAGATGTGGTAAAATCCTTCCTAATTATAGTTTATGAATTTATAAATTTCTCCAACTACAGACTGTATCTAATTTTGGGTTAGGTATATAGATGTTCATGATAATTATACATATTCACATAAAAACATAATTATAATATTTGATATATATTATATAATAACCTAAATGTTTATATAACATATTTTAAGTCTATAAATCATACATTGATAATTTTATGGGCAGAAAACTATATATTTGAAATATACTTCTTTGTCCTTTTTAATGTTTATCACTTGAAATTTTTTCTAGTATATAGTTATTTTTCATATCTCTTTATTTTGAGCCTTTCTATATCATTTTAATTTTGTGTGAATTCTGTTAATAGTATGTATCTGAATTTTTAGGTTTCTTTCCATAATCTGTGATTTTAGTTTTAATGTAGGAATTTAATTAATTATATTAATGCATTAACTAATGTACATTAACTATTATCATATAATATCAATTGTAAAATTTTTATAACTTAATGTGAAATGGTCTTATTCCCTTCATTGGTTATTTCATGTTTCCCATCCACAGTAATTATGTTTCTTTTTCCCATGCCTTCTGTTAGGCTGATTGGATTTTCTTTTTTCCCTCTTGCTGTTCCCATAAGACTTCAGGAGTTAAGCCCTTTATTTCTGTTACTTAATAGTGGCATTAGGGCTCACAATCCAGTGCTAGTTTTATCTGGTAAATATTTCCAAGGTCAAAAATCCCTTGCCTCTGAACCTTGAAGCTATTGGTCCATTTTCATCTAGCATCCAGTTGTTGATAAAAAGAATGAGCTGCTTTGTTTTCCCGTCTGTGCTTTTCTCTTTACGCTACCAGTTCTGATGGTTTTCTAGGATGTGTCTGAGCATAGGTCTTATTCATCCTACTTGGCACCAGTGGAACTTTGGCTCTGTAAGTTTCCTTCCATTTCCCAATTCCCTCCGTCTTCATCCCTCCTTGGCAATCTCCCCCTAGATGTGGGACATCCACAATGGATCCTTCCTGTCTCTGCTTTTCTCAAAGAGAGTCCCTTAACTTCATTTTTTATATCACCAGCTCATTCTTCAGTCCTTCCAAAGATTTTTATGACTTCAGTTCATTTAATGTGAATTGCTCACTTCTAAGATTTTTCTTTTTTGGTACTTCCTCATAACTTGCTATTTTTAGGATGTGATACCCTCACTGAGAATACAAATCAGAATTTTAGAAGTTTTTTCTATTCCCTTAATAACCTGTCTCTGGAATAGTTGTGTCTAGTGTCTGCATTTGTGTCTAGTTCTGTTAATGTCTGGAGATCCTTGGTTATCCAGACATAAGTATGAATCAAGGACGAAGTCATCATGTACAAGTAGTCTCCCCAATGGCTGCTTCTTTGAAAGGACAACTGTGGGCTTGGTGTGAATGGGTAAGACAGTGGAAGCAAGGCTGGAGACCAGAGAGCCTGAGGCCAGCTCACTGTCAAAATAATAACGGAAGGCAATACTCTGAAAGCCCAGTACTTTAGTCTATTTCCTTCCCGGGCAGACCTGCCATTCCTTTATTTCTCCTGGCCAATTATAAAGTTCTGGAAATTACCAACACTAGGAACCCAGGTCCCACATACAGTTCATTCTCTTCAGGATGAAGTAGGAGTGAGCTGGGAGAGTCTAGGGGCCCACCTCGCCCAGGTGATCTGCATATACCTAATTCATCACCAGGTGAGCCCACTCTGGTCAACTTTCATCAGTTTCCTCTAACATTCAGCCTCGCCTACCACTAGAATTGTTTTCCCTCTGACTTTCTTCTTTAGATCTTTTAAGCCATGGTTTTGTACTTTTCTTTTAGTGGCAATTTGATCACATCTGCTTTCTAAATTTCAAGTTTCCCTGTGGATTTTTTTTTTTTTTTTTTTTTTTAATGGTCAGAAAGAAGCTGCTTTAAGCCAAGATTCCATGAAGTGCTGTACATTGCATTTGGTTAAGTCAACCTTGGACCTCTAATTTGGATTACCTGCTGCCTCCCCCTCACCATCACCCCCCCCCCCCCCCCCGCCACACACACACACATTCCCTTTTTTCCCCCATATTTCCTTGTTGAAGGTATCAGCTCATGGTTAAGTATGTCCTATTTTGGGGTCTGGGTGGGACCAGGAGGTTGATTTGTGTGCTCCATTCACCATCAGGACCCAGTCTCATTCACCTGCCCCACCCTGTTTTAAACAGGTAAGAATTCAAACTCCTTAGCATAGCCTTTCAATAGCTTGGTATGAACCCATGTTACTAGCCTTATTTCCTTCTATTTCCCTCAAATGTCCTATGTTCTAAGAAGGCAGCATAACACTTGGGAATTTCTACAGTACAGAGTATCAGGAACCTTCTAGAATGTTTCCTTTTCATTTTAAAAACATCCTCCATCTCCAATAGCACTTTAGGAGCAATGTGGGACTCAAAGCTACTGCGATGCCTTTGAGCTCAGATTATGAATCTCCACTGTAGCACAGGGCTTCTTCTATACCAATATAGTCCTTTGTGAACCAAATGCCAAGAATTATAATGGTCATTAACAAGTGATCATGAAAGGAGCAATTATGGTTTTGCTTTTTAATTAACGTGGTTAACTGAAGCAACCTATGAATGTCCAAAACTAAGCTATCTACTACAGACAAGGTGTCCATTTATCTTCTAAACTGAGACACTTTTGAGAGGGAAAGAGAGTGCTATTAATAATTGCACTAAAATAATATATATAAAAAGGTGTACTGGGCTATTAATAACCTATAAAACTTTCTACTACCAACATTTATTTTCTCTTTCCTTTAAAACATCCTGCCACTTTGCATCACTTAAATATGAATGTTATCTGTATTCTCTCCCCAGAGAGAATTATTGAGCCCCTGCTGCGTGGCAGATGCTGTGCTGCAAATACAAAGTGAACAGACAGACAAGGTCCCTGCCTTCATGGGGCTGACATTCTAATCCTTTTTTTCTGCTGCTATACAAATCTTTCAGTCTTCAGAGCACAGGAAGAATCATGCATTAGCCTCAGTTCTACCAAAGCTACTACTGATTCTTTTCCAAGAGCTGGATGCTGTGGGCAGAGGGCAAAGGCTTTCGAGGCACACAGACCAGGTTCTGTTGCTTAGTCCAGCTACTTACTAACAGCTTTGAGTAAGGCCCTTGTGATCCTCGTCTGGAAGGTGGTAATACTTAAATCCAAAGGCTGTTACCCTGTTAGGACCATGTCCTGTACTTGGTAGTTATGGCCATGTTTTCTGAAATAATACCAAGCCTGCACACAGAAAACATCCAGTCACTCGGATGGGGAAGGAAGGAAGTGGAATTAGAGGGGGCACATGTGTCCCCATCAAGTGGTGAAAACCATCCTAAATCAAATGGCTCTTTCATTATGTTGAGCCACGGAGAAGGGGAAACAGGGCCCAAAGAGGAGAAAAGCCTTAAATAACAGAAAACAGCAGTTAACTTGAACCCATTCCTACCAGCGCAGATCCTTCTGACTGCAGGATTCCCCCAGAAGGGAATCAGTGGCTAATTTCCCCAGAATCTCTCAGCTACTATGGAGAGAAGTCAAGAGCAAGCTCTGAAGAGCAGGCCATGAGGGAGATCAGAGAGGAAAGATCCAGAAAGGGATAAGGCCATACAGCACCACTAACAGGCCGTTTTGCATAAACATCTACAGTTCTGCGCCATGATGCAAGGCAATTTACAGAGGAGCATGAAATAAAGCAGCTCTGGAAAGAACTTATTTGCTTTCCTGCCAAAGGCTTCCTTCCCTGTCTTACAAAATTGGTGCCATAGCACACGTGGAATGTTAACAATCAGACAAATTAGAACACTGTCCTAGTCCACTATCCTAAGGTAACTTGAATTAACTGAATAGCTTCTAATCAACATAAATCTGAATATTCATGCAGTTAAAAATATCTTGTTGGCAGTGTAATATGAACACAGGTGATGAGAAGAATCCACTGATAGGAATAATAAAATGAAAATGAACAAAACTTTATGACATTTTGCTTTGGGAAACTGCCTTTTTTAGTACATCCAAGATTTTCACCTGTGAGCATCACAACTTCAAATGATGGTGGGACTTTATTACATGGGAAATTTTTTTCTATTTGAATTGCTTACTGCACTTTTTTTTTTTTTTTTTTTTTTAAACAGAAGCAATGCATATACATCGAGAAATACTGGAAATTTTTTTTTTTAAAAGCCTAAAGAGGAAATAAAAAGTATTTTCAATTCCACCTTTCAGAGATAAACACTGCTAACACCTTGGTATAGATCATTGAGGTGTAGGCAGTTTTTAAATTTCGACACAATCGTCACCTCTGGTCTGTATCCACTCAGTCTGATTGCTAAATCACAACATCACGCAGGGCACTCCAGTCTCCACCATGTTTAAAACACTGGATTTCCATTTGCAATCTGCAGCAGGCTAAACCCTTAATTAGTAACAGCAGGTGATGAAGTAGTTAAAGCAAATCACTCCTCCATTTTAGTGAGTTGTTATTTATGTCACTCTTATCACCAGGAGCAGAGCTGACAATCAGCAGCAGCTGCATGGGCTGGTGCTCTCACAGGGCAATTGCTGGCCTCCGGTTTCCCCAGGAGTCAAGGGATTTAAACAGCTCTATCTGGAGAAACTGAGCAAGCCGCTCTTCAAATGCAAACAAAAGGTTCGGTTGGGGCTTCAGACTTTCGTTAAGGGTAGGAAGCCTTGATCATTTCTGCACAACTAGATAATCAGATATTTTATGCAGAATTTCATTTTGCGCAGCTTTGCCTAATCCTGCACCATAAAATACTATTTTTCCCTTCGAGTTTAAATTGGTGCATCCGTTTTGAAATAATTAAGAAAACCGATTAAACTGGTCCGCTTCAAAGTGGTCATTTCAGAAAGCTTGTGCTTAAGGAATGAGATTTAAGTACACGGAACATTCTAAGGGCAACAAAACTTCAGGCAGCCCAAAAGTTTTGCTTCTCCTATTTCTCTATCCAGAAATAATAATAATAATAATAATAATAATAATAATAATAATAATAAAGCCAACACCAGATTGCCTTGCTTTCTGAAATGGGCGAGGCTTTATGCTCTCTTTCTGGAGGGCTAATCATCATCAACTAACTTCCTTCCTTCCTGCCTTCCTCCCTTCCTCTTTTTTTCTTTCTTTTATTCTAAACCAGTCATGGTTTTATGCTTCTGCTAAGGGGAAGATAAATCAGGTGCTTTCAAAAGAGGCCAGTGGGCTTTTTGAGTTCCCCGGAGGGTGGGAGGATGTGTGAACAGCACAGATGCCTTTTCCCGCCAACGGGCTTTGGTTTCCAGGCACAACTGCCGGTTTGGGTGTAAGCCTGGGGAAGGACACGCAAGGACTTTTTGGACCCAATGCCCGCAGGCGAACTGAAAAAAGCATGCCAAGCTGTGCAGAGACAAGCATGCTCAAAATAAGCTTTCCCGGGTTAAAAACACTTTCCTATATTCAAAGTAAAAGCAAAGTTGTCGTCATTCCCATTCTGGAATACCTACTAAGTTCCGCTCCCGGGTAAGCCTCCCGGTGGCTGGCTTGAAAATTGGGAGTTTGGGAAGCGTCAAGCGCCCGAGAGGCATGTCTGTGTAACAAAACCGCTCAGCCGGCCTCCTCTCCGGCCTCCCGCCTCGGGGACCGGCTCAAGCCCCTGGAAGTGGCCCTCCTGGAGCCGTGCTCCTCGGCGTCCCCCAAATGAGAGATGCCTGTGCGGGCCAAGGGGGCCACCGGGCTCAGGGCCCGCGCGCGGCTACAAACAACGCAGCTGCCTCCCCTTCCTCCTCCTCTTACCTGGCCAGAGATTTGGCCGCGCTCTGGGCGGGTAATTGAGGCCGCCATGGCCCGTTGCCCACGTGCCGGGTCCTGGGGCAGCCTCACCGCAGGAGAAACTCGGCCAAGCCGCCGCGTCCTGGCTGCCCGCTCCGCCGCACTGATGGCTCGTCGTCCGCAGCTGTGGGTGCGTACGCCCCCACCCCCCCCCTAGCCCCGGCCTGCCTTAAAGTGGCCCTGCTGCCCCCGGCCTGGGCACCTGGGGGAGCTGCAGGCTGCTGGAAGGGGCCCTGGGCTGGGGGAGGGGCTGCGGGGGGCTCCCAGGGAGAGGGCTGTCCAGGGTGTCTTGAGGGGTCCTTGGTAGACCCTGTCACTGCGTCACCGGCACGCCGCCCACACCCAGTTCCAGTCCCCGTAATGCGGGGCGGTCACACAGCGCCAGGCTTTAGTAGAATGCCATTCTCGCCCGGAGAAAGCGGAAGCGTTGCCTCGCTCGGGCTGCTCTAAAAATCTTTATATCTTAGGGGAAATCTTTAAAGTTTTAAAGATTAAGGATTAGCAAACTTTTTGTTGTTGTTGTTGTTTATCCTTGATAAATATACGTAGAGGCTAGAGAAGGCAAGTGCTGTTAGTGCTTTCTTTCCCAATCACTAAGAAATTAAATATTTAGAAGCATTTCATGTTGTCTGGCCACTCCACATGGTCCCCATTTTCTCAACTGGGAAAGTTCAACAATCCCAAAAAGCCTTCTGGTAGCTCTTGCTGTGTAACTCAATTTATTCAGCCTTTGCTAGACATTTGATGGGAGTGCCAGGACCTGTAGGGGAATCCTTTCTCTGGCAGGTCTTAACTACTGTTCCCATTGCCAAAAGTTAAGGTTTGGGGGGTGGTGCATGAGAATGAGGTAGAGAATGGTATCTGGTGGTTTGTCACTTTGGATTTCCCTAGACTCTGGATTTCACTTGAACATGTTACACAAATGTGCTCTCCTAGAATTACCAGTGCCTGCTGTATCTGGGCAAGTCTTTGGTTGGTTCCCTGATCAGGTCGTGCTATGTTCTGAAGGCCTGATATTGACCATGAGAACGTGCAAAAATATTATTGTAGTTCTCTGATTTTGAGGGGGAAGAAAAGGTGTGCAGATGTTTCTGATGGAATCATTCTGCAATATTTTTGGAAGTATATGTACACATTTTAATAGTTAATGAATTTTGGCTCTTTGTTTTTCCAGTTAATAGGAAACTGAGTATCTGGATAAATATCTGCGGCAGTTAGTTTTTTTACCAATATTGGGCAAAAGTGCCCAAGCACTGTGTTGGGGACAGAGGGTGAACTGAGGCAGCTTTCAGCATTTCCCCCCTGTATGATAATCAAGGCATTGCTCCAGGGGTGGAGATGAGCAAATCTGATCTAATATTGACAAAGACACTGCTGTAATGGACACAGACTCATTGTTATTTTATTTTAAAGATTTAATTTATTTATTTGACAGAGCAAGAAATTGCAAGTAGGCAGAGAGGCAGGCAGAGAGAGAGGGAAGCAGGCTCCCTGCTGAGCAGAGAGCCGGATGTGGGCCTGGGTCCTATGACCCTGAGATCAATGACCTGAGCTGAAGGCAGAGGTGGCCTACTGAGCCACCCCAGCAGCCAACTCATTGTTTTTAAATTGGAGGAGGCAATGCCCCCAAGTCTATGTGAGAAGGAATAACCATTCCTTTGTTGGAAAAAGCAAGAAAAAAGAAATCTCTCCAGTATCCAAAATATAAGATTACAAACTTCATAGAATCAACTTAGATATTTTAAAAGTTTCCAATCTCCTAAAATAGAGACAAAGAAGCAGATATCTTCTATAAAACAACTGGGGGTGATTTTGCCCCCCAAGGGATATTTGCCATTTCTTGGTTGTCACAACTGGTATCTAATAGGTAGAGGTCAGGGATGCTACTAAACATCCCATAATACACAGGACAGCCTCGTACAACAGAGAATTATCTGACCCAAAATGTCCTGAGTGCTGAGATTGAGAAACTCTACTATAAACCTTCTAAGTTATAACATAGAATGCAAAGCATTTAATTCTTTGTCACCTTTAACATTGAGTCATACATATATTACTGGGCAGCAAAGTGGGCAGATGGATGCTCTCTGTAGTTACCAAAAATAATACACTAATTATACTCTTGATGGAAAATTGAATCTGATGAATTATAAAATAGGACAAGAATAATTCTACACAGAGAAATGTACTTTAAAACCTACACTCAAGGGGTACCTGGGTGCCTCAGTCAGTTGAGTGTCTGACTCTTGGTTTCAGCTCAGGTCATGATCTCAGGGGCGTGGATCCCAGCCTACGTTGGGCTCTGCCCTCAGTGTGGGATCCGCTTGAGATCCTCTTCCTTTCCCTCTGCCCCGCCCCACCACTTGCACTCTCTCTCTCAGATAAAAATAAAACTGGCACTCCAAATTAAGTTGTTTCTTAAAATACAGCTTTCTGGGGTCCCTGGGTGGCTCAGTTGGTTTAGTATTTGACTTTGGCTCAGGTCATGGTCCTGGAGTCCCAGGAACAAGCACCGAATCGGACTTCCTGTTCCGTGGGGAGTCTGCTTCCCCCTGTGCCCTTCACCTTGTTCATATTCTCTTGCTCTCTCTCAAATAAATAAATAAAAACTTTTAAATATATGGTTTTCTGGTCATTTAAGATTATTAGCATTCAGAGTATATGCTTTACATTATTTTCCCTTCCAACTGTGTATTCTTCACAATAAGCAAACAACCCTGAATAGGTTTGTAAGTACTATAGTATAATGGTCTGTTCAAATGAGCTCTTGAAAAGAACCTATGTTTAAAATGTTGGGAATTTTTCCATCCAGCTATTTTACAGGAACTAATATATATAAAGCTATGTCCAGTATTATGCTTACCTGGCTTGTTCTCAGAAACACAGAAATTCAGAACTCCACGAGACCCTAGAGATTACCTAATTGCCCTTCCCTTTCAAAGATGCTGAGGCCCGAACAATGTTCTAAAAAGTAGGACTCTTGTAAGTAAGCCAGAGGAATAACTAATTGCAATCATTTTACTAACAATTTTTTACATTTAATAATGCACTAAATTCATTTTTTTAAAATTTGGTGTCGAAACCTGGGAGATAATACACTTTAGAACACTATGCTTACACTATCTTTGGAATATTAAATCCAGGAGTCTACCGTAACTTGACTAACCATTAAGCTCTATTACAGAATTATAAGCAAGGATATTTTCATAATGTTAACTGAGGAAGGTGATTTTACTTCCACATATGCCAACTTCCCCTTCTCCTTTCAAGCAATTCATTATAGAAGAGGCAGAATAATCTTTGAAAATAGAAACTGAAATATTAGCTCCCTTTCTCAAAATCATCCCCTCAGAAAAAAAATCCCAATTCTTTTCCATGTCCAACAAGACTTTATATCATCTGACTCTACCTCTCCAACCGTACGTATCTTTTGCCATTCTTACGACTTTTCAAGACCTCTAGTCACACTGCCTCCTTTGGAGAGTACCAGGTAAGTGCAAATCAACATTTCATCCCGGTTCTTTCTTCTGCTTAGAATGTTCTTATCTGTTTTCCCCTCAGATTGCTCCATTTCATTTATTTTTGATATGAAGTCACCACAAGCATTCCCTATCAGAATCTAATCCTTTACTCGATTTTTCTTTATAGCACCCTTCTATGTTACATAGCACATGCATTTGTTTTTACTTATCTTTCTCTCCTCTCATGCACAGAGAATCTGTCTGTACTATCCGCTGCCATCACCTTAGCCTGGCTCACAGCAGGCACTTATCTGAATACATCAGTAGCTGCCTGGTCTATGTAGACTTGGGTTCGGGTCTTTCTGTCTATGATCTGTCCTCTATTTCACAATGCTACTCATTTTGTAGTAGAAAGAAAAAGACAAGGTTTGGAGGAAAGGAAAAAATATTGTTTGTACCAAAACAACAACGTTGGTATCTCATAGTTGGAAACTAGTATAAATTGTGTTGGTTGTGTCACAGAAAAGATGAAAGATGTTTTAAACCTGTCCTTTCCATGTTAAAAAATGTGCAAAGACTCCTATGTTTATCAAATTAAATTTTCATTCCTCACTGTGGCATTAGGGCCCACGTTATCTTGCCCAATTTGGCTTTCTAGATTCAGCTTTTAATCAAGTTGACTAGATTTGTTTCTATTCCCTGAAAATGTCCTGGGATTCCTCCCAACAGTGTCCAGTGTAGGAGCTCCACAATCAGGTTGAGTAATTTCATTCTTTGGAACTTCAGGGCCAGTGGGATAGATCATTTGAAGGCTCAAGACATCCTGAGCTACTTCTAAAGGACAGTATTTGCCAGAAAACCTCTGTGAGCACAGATCACTAATTTGGGAACTCCCCTGGATATTTCCTCTGATCCTTCCCAGCTTCTAATTCATCTTTGCCCTGGTCTTCTTTGATTCTGACCTCAGTCTAAAAACTTTACCTGTCCTGTGATCCCTGTGTCCAAAAGGCTCAGACCTCTCCTGCTTGCCTGCCTCCTTCCTGCCTCTGGCTTAGTTCTCCCAAACTGCAGGTTCAGTTCTGACAACCACGTACCCTAAGCATTCTCCTTTCCCTTGTCTCGGGGTCTCTCTGACACTACCCTCTCTCTTTCTCCTTTTGTGAGCAATCTGGGAAGACAACAGGAAAATTCTCAAAGAATTCTTAATTTCATCTTACACTTCTGTTCAACAATTAGAACTATGTTCTAGTAGAATGTTAAGGCAGAGGTTGTTTTATTAGACTTCATATCCTAATATCGAGAATACAGAGGGTGATCAATAAATACATGTATTCCCTGATGAATTAGGAACCATTGCCAGCAGACAGCAGTAAAGGTCAGAAATTGGCAACTTTCAGTGATGTCCTATAATCATCTCAATAAGAGGTGACAGTTTTCTCATCATCCAACACATCAATTTTTTTTTTTTCGATTTTATTTGTCAGAGAGAGAAAGAGAGAGCACACAAACAGGGGAAGCAGCAGGCAGAGGGAGAAGCAGGTTCCCTGCTGAGCAAGAAGCCCAATGTGGGACTTGATCCCAGGACACTGGGATCATGACCTGAGCTGAAGGCAGACCCTTAACTGACTGAGCCACCAGGCGTCCCCACACCAATTTGTTTTCAAAAAATAGGAGTTAGTTTAACTAAATTAAAATGAGGCGAAGTCCTCATTTTAGCCACAAGTCTTTGCTAGGAATTGTGGAGCTATACCAAAGTAACACTCTAATGCTGGTTGGGGGACTCTCTCACACAAAGTTCAGAGAGAGGCTGGCCACTGATTAAGTGGGAGGGCATCCTCCCAGGGCAACAACACAGCAGAGCCGTTAGAAGCAGCCCCCACTGGGATTATTGATTAGGGCTCTACTACCTAGCAGATCATGTAGTTACAAAATAACTAGTTTTTCTTTGGTCACAATGACTGCCAACTTGAAGTCAGGAGGAATTTCTGTAACACAAAGAAGTCAGACAGTCTTAAAGGAGAGAAGTTTCTTGTATGTGAAGGTAGGGGATAAAATGAAGGAGAAAAAAATGTAGTTCACACTTTCCTTGTGAATACTTAGATGTATATGAATGATTCAAAAGTCAGGAGTAATTTTTATTTTTTATTGTGGAAAATTTTGTACATATCCAAGAGTAAACATATTACAGATGTCAATATAAAGTATATAAATGTAAATACATATGACCCCACCTAAGCAGATACTACCAATAATTTTGAAATCTTTTATGTGTTTCTCCCATTCCCTTTCTCTTTTCTTTCCCCCAAGACATAAAGATTACTTACTTACTGATTTTTTTAATTTAATTTTCTTTAGCTACTAAAACCTAAATGGATTATGCTCTGAGAGAGAAATAAACCTTTTTGTTATGCCTCTGAAGTCTGGAATTGTTTCTTATAGTCATAATGCAGAATAACTTGGATTTAGGTGCTGCATTAACAAAATACTAAAATAAAGCAAGTGAGGAGGCATTAACTTAGCAGATCTGTTGTGGGAGATCGGGCAATGTGTAATAGAAGCCTGAACTTCCCTGTTACACAGAGCAGACTGAGTGCTTGCCAAACCTGGTCAAGGAAAAGATGTTCCCGACAACCTACCACTAATGATTTGTGAGGCATGTTACTGACTGCCTTTGACAGGGCAGAAGAGAAGATGAACTTAGGATATGACTAGCCAGTTTGCAAGGAGAAATAAAAAGAAATAGGGTCTGAGGGAGAGTCTAGAAATCTGGGCATCAAAGGGCATTCAAGGGTTGGAAAGGCCAATGTCTTTAGACCCCAAAAAGCAAGACGTAAGACAGAGAAGGGTTTTGAGCAATGGGAGGCCACTAAAGCAGCCTTGTGGCAAAGATCAGATTATGGGTGTTAAATTTACACCCTGACCTATTAGCTGCAAGGTAGCTGCCATTAGGTAGAAAGAGGTATAGGCCAAAGAAACAAATAATTCTTATACATTCAGTTGCTAATATTTTGATGGAATTTTATTATTCAAGAAACCATAAACTTTGACTAAAAGCTTTTGACTATTTGAACTGTGAAGCCATGTCAGGATACTTATGTTTGTTCCAAATGAACTCTAAAAGCTGTGGATCCCCAAAGGTGGGCTACGTGCAATAATTCAGGCCCACTAGTGTCTTCCATCTGTGGTTCTACCATCCCCTGGAGTCTTGGCATTTACTTCTCAACCCTAGACGTCCACTCATCAAACAAAATTCTCAAGAAGCACAATGAAGAATGATCACCTGGGAGGTTTTTACGGGCCAGTCACAGAAACGACATGTATCATGTATTGTTTAGATTATACTGGCTTAAAGTCAATCACAAGGCCACACCTAGCTGCACACAAAGCTTCACAGATGTTATTTCTAAACATGGCAGCATATACATTACTCACTACCCTATAGTGTTTTTCACAAATAGATCACTAAAAATAAAGTCATGTATGCACCACGCACTGGTAGACAGTGTGTTTCCCACACGGAAAATGTGGCCTTGTTCTGTCCCACTAGAAAAAAGGTAAGTCTGGTAAGCATATGGCAGTTTTCACCACAGTCTATCAATTTGATCACCAAATATCCTTTTGTTCCTTTCTTCCCAGAATACACTTAGCTCCCCACCAAGAAAGACAAGACAAAGCTCTGTCTAATCATTTTATGCAGTGTAAGATTCAGCGGTTAAGGTGAAAAAATTTATTTAGGTGATAACATTAAAAAAAAATGTTATAGGGCACCCAGGTGATTCAGTTGAGTGACTGTCTTCGACTCAGGTCATGATCTCAGGATCCTGGAATTGAGTCCCTGCTGCGGGCTCCCTTGCTTCTCTCTCTCCTGCTCCCCCTGCTTGTTCTGTGTCAAATAAATAAATAAAATAAATAAAATCTTTAAAAAAAATTCTTTTAGTGCAATGCCCCCATATTTCCCATTTAACTTTAGCTCTCGGCAGGTTATCATTGTAATCGTTACTCTCAAACTAGGGTTCAACCTCAGTCCTTGGGTTGTTAGTTGATATTTTGCTGTCATTCTTATATTTCATACACTACAAGTCTTTTTAATTCCTTATGTGGAAGAGTCCTTATAGAACAATTACCTTATTCCAGATCCACCTTTTCATTCCAAATATATACTGAGCATCAAAAATATGCATGCCCCTGGGCTTAGTTCTGATGGAGATACAAAGATGAGTAAGACATGGCCCTACCCACATCCTGCCCTTCCCTGACTCAAAACCTGCACTAGAAGCAAACTCTTTTGTAACAGAAAAGACATCCAAAACATACAACAAAATAAACCTATTATTTAGGATAGAAGGTGGTTAGAGCCATAAAAGGGGCATAAGCAAGGAAGTTAAACATAGGAGTTCAGTTATTAAAGAGGTCAACTCCAGTTAGGAAGATCAAAGGATTCTCCATGTCTGTCAGCAGTAAGCATTACTAACTGACTCTCAACATCCTAGTATGAAATTTTTA
Source organism: Mustela nigripes (assembly GCF_022355385.1). NCBI lineage: Eukaryota > Metazoa > Chordata > Mammalia > Carnivora > Mustelidae > Mustela > Mustela nigripes. Next base: position 17,675,767 of record NC_081571.1, read on the forward strand.
CCACCTTTGTCTAGCTATCTGGCTATAATAAAGGCTTAACTAAGTTGTAGCAATGACAAGGAGAAGGAAAGGATAGAGATAAAATATTCTCCTTGAAAGCTCCTAAATGCTAGAGTGATTATTTCATTGACCTCTTCCCACTATTTACTTATTCTTTGTCTCAATTCTTTTAACATTACTCTAATGCTGTCAGCCACTTTCAAGACTTTAACTTGCAAGTCAATATACATTTTCCAAATACCTTATGATGTTCTGTAATTTCTATTGCTTGTTTTTATTACATTACCGTATCAGAATTGTTGGAGTAAAAAGGCTTTTACCCGCCCCCCCCACCCCCGTGCCACACACCCATAAGGGTACATTTGAAATCGATTATTTCTATCTCCATTCAATGAAGTAAAAACCTGATAGCAAGCAAGCTTTTCTACTTCCCCTTCTACTCCACAAGTCTCCATTCCACCTTTACCCCTTTTGCTAGATCACCATTTGGAGCCCAACTCACATTCTTCTGTAGAGTTGTGGACAGTAAATTTGTAGAATAGAAACACATCTTTTGGCATCAGTAGACTAAAGTCCCTTTTCTGTAAGCCTCTCCTACAGATATGTTTAAATAGTTAAAATCAATGATTTTGTATCATTGTGTTAACATTTTAGTATTAAGACATCCCATGATATTATAAACTGTTTTGCAAACATTCATTTAAGTTAAACAGTATATTAAGTACCCACTTAAGTACTAAGTATATTAAACAGTATATTAAGTACCCACTTAAGTACTAAGCTAACTGGTGACAAATGATGAATAAAATTGTTCATTTAAGTGCTGGAGATAAAGGACACTGAAGTGCTTTAAGTGCAAGAAATATATGAGGTGAAATAATTTCAATATAATATAGAAAGTGCTGATGGCTACATAATAATCAACCATGTGGATGAATCACAAGTGGATGAATCCACTTATGCATATAATTGTATGTTAAGGAAGTCTCCATTTTTTGGTATTTTAAATGCTGATAAAATGATTGTCCTCCTGTTTTCTATATGTATGATTTTTCATTAGAACAGATTATTAGAAATACTATTATTGAGTCAATGTATGAACATTAAGGCTACTTGAGAATATAATCAAATTGTTTTCCAAAAGAATTATATTAATTTATACCCCCACCAGCAGTATACTAGAATTTTTTAGCTTCAGATGTATTAGCATTGAAAATTATCTTTTTGGAAAACCACTGCTTATTACAGATGAAAAACTGTAACTGCTTTTGGACTACTTTTAACAAATGGCCATTAATAATATTATAGCTGATTTTGTTAGTTGTGGCTACTGGTAAAGCAATGTTTTTGAAAGTCCATATGTACAGCCTATATGACACAATCATATTTTAGGAAGTGATTTTTTTGTCTAGTTTCCTTATCTGATAAGTAAGCAGGGAATCACAGAAAGGATATTTGCAGTCATTGAGTCCAACTTCCACCCACTGCAGGAATTTTTTCTATGATATCCCCGACAAAGGGCCTCCTAGTCTTGAACACTTCCAATAATGATAAACTCACTGTTGGGTGGTTCTTCAGATAATAAGACTTTTCCTGTAACTGAGATAATATCTATGAAAGTCCTTTGATAAAATTAAAAGGATGTTTTGTAAATTCAAAATTTTTCTAATTCATAGATCAAATTATCCTACTTGTTTTTAAAATGGTGCCCAACTATCATGAAATGATCTTCCATTTAAGTAGTATTTTATTATTTTAAAAATACTTTTTTGTACTTCAATTATGTTTAGTGATTTTAACAAGAGTTTTAGTATTCTGGTATACTCCATGCTTTTGTTATCTATTTATTTAAAAAATACTTTATTCATTTATTTATTTGAGAGAGAACATGGAGGGGCAGATGGGGAGGGAGAGACATAAGCAGACTTTGTGCTGGGTGTGGAGCCTGAGATAGGGCCAGATCTCAGGACCCTGAAATCATGACCTGAACTGACATCAAGAGTCTGCTGCTCAACCAAATGAGCCACCCAGGCATCCCACTATGCTTTTTAAATACCAAACCCCTAGCATCATTGTTGTCATAATTCTGTTATTATGGTATTTTAAAAAGATCAAAATTATTTATATAACTACTTAATTTATGAAAAAAAGATACATAATATGTGGACTATTTTAAGTCCAGACATGTCCTTACTTATTGTGGACATAACAGAAAAGAAACCAAAGAGTGTTATTGATAAGATTGTTAAAAGGATAGTTTTTAGTCCAAAATAAAGAATTTCTTGTCCAGTAGAGTACAAATATCATGGTACTAAAATTGAAATAGATAACTCTGCTTTGGAATGTCTAGCTGCACATGATAAAACAAATGAAGATGATGAAACCAGAAATAATTTCTCTGACATAAAACTACATAGCACTTCATAAATTAAAAAAAATCTAATCTGAATAAAAAATCAAAAGGTGTTTTATAAATATCTCCACAAGATTATCAAGCAAGAAATGAAATTATTCAAAAGATATCAAGGAAATATTGGGAAGTAGCCCTTAATCCTCACTATGTTTCTGACTAGTGTAGTATCTGAAAGTTTTTTAGTTGGAAAATCATGCTGAAAATTATGCTCTTCACCCAACAATAGCACCAAATGATGATGCATCTTAATTTTTAAGATCACATCTTCAGAGGAAGATCAAATAACATTTCATTAAAATTTATCTGCTAATTTATTAAAATATTAGCATATTTAGTATTTGTTTTCTTTAATAACAGCTTTATTGAGGTACTAACTCATTTAAAGTGCTCAATGTTTTTTAGTATTCTACAGTTGTGCAACCATCACAATTAATTTTAAAACATTTTCATCACACCCCAAAAAGAAACCTTGTACACATTAACGGTCATTTCCCATCACTCACCCTTCCCCCAGCCTCCCAGCCTTTGGCAAATACTATTAACCTACTTTTGTCTGTATGGATTTGCCTATTCTGCACTTTTCATATGAATGCAATTATACAATATATGATCTCTTGTGACTGGCTTCTTTCATTTAGGATAATATTTTCAAGGTCCATCCAAGTTGTAGCGTATGTCAGTACTTCATTCTTTCTTATTGCTGAGTAATACCCCATTGTTTGGATATACCACATTTTGCTTATCTATTTATCAGTTGATGGGACATTTGGATTGTTTCTACTTTTTAGTTATCATGAATAATGGTGCTATAAACACTTGTAAACACATTTTTACGTAGACTTAAATTTTCATTACGTAGACCTACCTAGTACGTAGACAGACATAGGTTTCATCTAGGGTATATACCTGGGAGTGGAATTGCTGGGCCATATGGTAAATTTGTTTCAAAGTGGCTGTGTCAGTTTACATTCCCATGAGCAGTATATAAGGGCTCCAATTTCTCCACATCCTTGCTTTTACTCACCATCATCTGCAGTTTTTATAGCAACATTTGTTCTTATAAATGACACTGATATTTTATAATATATTAGACATCAAAATTTTGAATTATATTAAGTGTTTAATGATATTTTGCTTTATGAATTCTAAACTCTTTTAAAAAAACACTGATATTAATACATATTTCAGTCTTAAAGTTAAAATCCCAAGCTATCTTTTTTGCACTAGTTATTTCAATAAATAATTGCATTTTCTTATAACACTTCACATGATACATTATCTTTAAACCTCAGAACTAGGCAAAACTTCTCTTGTATTTTCCTTCTACAAAAAAAAAAAAAGAGAGAGAGAGAGAGCTATATAATTCATTCATTCTTTGTGCTTATTGCTAGAAATCTTAAAAGCTAGAGCTTTTTTTAGTTGGGAATTCTCACAAAACATTAACTGTTATCCGTTATGATCATTTTTTTATGATCATTGTTTTTATACCTCTACATTTAGTAAAAGCTAACATAATCCTTTTTAGAAATAGGGTATAAAAAAGTAAACAAATAAATATGCAGTAAGTATCCTTGATCTCCATAGAAATTTATTCCTAATTCTACAAATGATGAAAGTGAGGCAATGAAAAGTAAAAGTGACTTACTCAATCTCAGAAGCTTAGAGGTGGCAAGCTGGTAGACAGTCCCCCTACCAGTTCTTTATGCTACCCCATCCCTCTGTTTAAGACAGGCCTTTTCTGCCATTGGAAAGTATCCCAGAGTAGCTCCTGCAGAGCTAATGCTTAAACATGACAGATTCCCCATAAAAAGAACTTCATCTAATATTCTGTCCTAGTGGTGATAATTTTAAATATTCCAAATCCAATCCCCACAATGGCTTGCTCTGTATGATAGAAATAAATTTATTTTTTAGTGTTGACTCTGAGATGATAATTATGAAAATTTAAGTCATCAGTTTGCTACTAATGCTAAAAGAGATTGTATAAGATTTAAAAATCTATTATTTGTTTAATAATATGGGTTATAGTATCTGATCTCTGCAGTTAGCTTAAGGACAGGGGAGATGGGGTGCCTGTGTGGCTCAGCTGGTTAAGCCTCTACCTTCGGCTCAGGTCATGATCCTGGAGTCCCAGAATCAAGCCCCACATCAGGTTCTCTGCTCAGTAAGGGATCTGCTTCTCCCTCACCCTTCTCTCACTAGCTCTCCACCCACCCCCCCAAAAAAGCAGGGGAGATATTTCCAAACAGTTCCTGTTTGGAATAATTTATAGAAAGTTACTTTGTATTTTCTGTATTACTTTATAAAGTCACATAAAGGAATTGTCTACATGAAATTTGTGAATGCTTCCTTAAAGAAAGTGAATATGTATAAAAGTTATTATAGAAATGTATTTAGTATTCATTACTGTTGATATTGAATAGAAGTTTTAGTTCCAGATATAAGGTGAGAATACCATTAGTGGGAAACTAAGGTAGCTGTGAGTTATTTCTAGAAATATAAAGTCCCAGTAATTTTACTTATTAAGTTGGGCAAATAAATCATAGGTATGTTCCAAACCTAGGTAAAAGTTATAAAACAACCTAAACATATATAGAAAAATACAATAAACTGCATTAATCCCTTAAACAAACCTCTCTCCTCTCCTCAGTCTATCTCCACATTGAGACTTAAGTATTGTGAAGGCTTGCAATGTATGGTCTAAAGAATTATGCCATCACTATGAAGTAAGAAACATCATAAAATGATTTAAATCACTATGTGCTAAGTAATAGGACCTTGTAGTTGAATAAATACTGGTTTTCTAGCAAAGTACAGACCTTAGAGGTTGTATCATTTGCCGCCATCATTTTACAGATGTGGGACATAAAGATGAGAAAGTGGAACCTGTCCAAGATCTCCTAAGTTCATGGCAGGTTGGGAATTATAACCAAGCTGATTACTGATTGAAGGCTATTTCCATAACACCATCATAGTTCAAATCAAAGTTTAAACTCCATCTGATCTGTAGTTTTGTTTAAACCATCAGTTTAAAAGATCTGAACATGATATGGCCTATAACAGCAAAATGTTTTCATGAATTCACATTATTCACATTTCTAGTCAACTAGAAACCAAATCTAATACAGCAATGTTACTATCAGCACAGATTATGGATATATTATTAAAAGTAAGTGTAATAATGCCAACCTTCAGGCTTTTTAGGATATTTTTAAAATCATAAGCAATGCTATTAGATATTTTAAGATCACTTAGAAAATTACTTTCATAAGGCAAAGGAATAAACTTCTGGAAAAGGAGCTAAAAAGAAGTTTGATAGTTCTTTCTTATCTATTTCATTCCCTGAAAAATGAGTTAAACATTAACTTCACAAGTTGAATATTACATATGAAAAGAGGAAAGAAATAGAAATCCGCCCAGTTCTAGAATTACAGATTGAGTTTTGGAAGATGGTTTGATCTTGTAATCTTTTTTACTGGTCCTCTCTTGGCATTCATTGTCTTTGGTTAACTGGTTTATATCTTCCCCTGAAATAAAAACAAGTGTTAATCATTATTTTAAAGTCATCATTGTGTATCATAAAAACATATGCTTATAGTACCAACGTAAACAGCCATATGTTATACCATAATATCTCATTAACAAATAGAGAGAAAACCAACTCAAGGGCAGATAATCCAAAAGCCAGGAAGGAGATCATGAGGTGTCCTAATGTAGAAAGCTCTGACCAAAGAGGGATAAGAGGGGCCATTCTGATATTGCCTCTGGAAATATGAATTAAAGCTAAGAAAATAGAAGCCATTAAGTAGGGCAGGGAGAATAAAGAAATAAGATTCATGAGTAACCCAAAGGTATGTTACCTAAAATTATAATAAAATTGAAACTAAGACATAGCAAGGTCTGTGATATTAAAAAGATATAGAGAGTGAAGATGGCAGTTGATAATGAGAAGAAAAGTGAAGTAGAAGACTGAACTAGTTGAAATAATAACAGCAACAGTTTTAAAGCACATAAGTTATATCAGGAACTATTCTAAATTCTAATTATTAATTGATTCATATCAACCTCACAAAATCCCTATGATGTATGTTTGATTATTAGCCCTGTTAGATAGGTGAGAAAATAAGGTTATATAGTCTGTAAGTGGATCAAGAATTTGAATCCAGAAAGGCTGAGTTCAATGTCTATACCTTTAACTACTTTTCTGTATGGCAGACAACTAAAGTGAAGAACTATGAAGTTCTGCTCAGACTTTTAAAGATTCCTTGACCTCTAGTTTTAATATCTGTGGGCCCAGTTATATTGGAATTCCTGTTCTTGGATTTCCATGGGGCCATCTTTCCTTTATTGATTTACATGTCTTTATAAAGCCAACTTTCCCACCCTCTTACTTAAGAGTAGAGTCAGCTTCAATTCCCTGCAAGGTGCTTTTCAAAAATGTTTTACTCAGGGAGTGATGTCAGGAAAAATGACAGAATGACTTTAGAAAATTCGTTCCTCCATAAAAGCAATGGGAAAATTGGCAAAAATGGTGAGAAGCAACTTTTTCAGAGCTCTGGAAATTAATCAAGGACTTGAAGCAATTCTAGAGAATTCATTAAACACAGTACATACCACATACAACACACACACAAAGCTGAAACTCAGCAAAAACATTGAACTTTGTAGCATTTTAACTTGCCCTAGACCCCTTTCCCCAGCTTTGTGGTATTCCTATGAAAAAATTGAAAAACTGACCCAAATATTCATATGGAAATTAAAGGGACTCTGGACAACCAAAACAATCTTTTTTTTTTTTTTTTAAGATCTTATTTATTTATTTGACACAGAGAGACACAGCGAGATAGAGAGAACACAGCAGAGAAGTAGGAGAGGGAGAAGCAGGCTTCCCACCAGGCAGGAAGCCCGATGCGGGGCTCAATCCCAGGACCCTGGGATCATGAACTGAGCTGAAGGCAGATGCTCAACGACCAAGCCACCCAGGTCCCCACCAAAAAAATCTTGAAAAAGAATTAAATTGGAGGAATTACAATCATTTATCTCAAAACTTACCGAAAACTGAGTCATGAAGACAGCATGTAGGATTTATAGATCAATGGATTAGAACTTAGAGTCTAGAAATAAACTCATATGTCTATGGTTGATTTTTTAAAAGGGTGCATGACAATCAAATAGGGAAGAATAGTCTTTAAAACAGAGGTAGTGAAAAGAAGGGCCCTATGTACCCCAATGCTTATAGCAGCAATGTCCACAATTGCCAAATTGTGGAAAGAGCCAAGATGTCCTTCAATATACAAATGGATAAAGAAGATGTGGTCAGTATGTACAATGGAATATTACTCAGCCACCAGAAATGATGAATACCCAACTTTTGCATCAACATGGACGGGACTGGAGGAGATTATGCGGAGTGAAATAAGTCAAGCAGAGAAAGTCAATTATCATACGGTTTCACTTACTTGTGGAGCATAAGGAGTAACAGGGAGGACATTAGGGGGAGAGGAAAAGTCAGTTGGGGGAAATAGGAGGGAGAGCTGAACCATGAGAGACTGTGGACTCCGAGAAACAAACTGAGGGGAGGGAGGGGAGGGAGTGGGGGGATGAGTGAGCCTGGTGGTGGGTATTAGAAGGACACGTATTGCATAGAGCAATGAATCTTGGAACACTGCATCAAAAACTAATGATGTATTTTATGGTGACAAAAACAACACAATAAAAAGTTTTTCTTCAATAAAAATAAAATAAATGGTGCAGGACCATGGGATAGACATGTGCAAAAGACTGAAACTGGATGCCAGTCTCACACTATATATAAAAATTGACTCAAAAATGAATCAAAAAGAACTTAAACTATAAAACTCTAAGAAGAAAACATATGTATAAATCTTTGTGCTCTTGGATTAGGCAAAAATCTCTTAGATATGATATCTAAAACACAAGTAACCAAGAAAAAAAAATCCTAGGAAGCCAAGGTCAATTGGCTTCCACCCAAATCAAAACTTTTGTGCTTCAAAGGACATCATCAACAAAGAAAAAATAACAACAAAGAATGCAAGAAAATATTTGCAAAACATGTATCTGATAAGGTCTAGTAACCAGAATATATAAAGTACTTTTATAACACAAGAAGACAACAACCCAATTTAAAAATGAGCAAATGGGGGCAAGTAGATGGCTCAGTAGGCTAAGTGTGTGCCTTTATCTCAGGTCAGGATCAAGCCCTGCGCTGGGTTCCCTGCTTAGCAGGGAGCCTGCTTTTCCCTCTCCCTCTGCCACTCCCCCTGCTTGTACTCTTTCATATGCTCTTTCTCTCAAATAATTAAATAAATAAAATCTTTTAAAAAATGGGCAAAAGACTTAAATACGCATTTCTCCAAAAAAGATATACAATTGGCAAGGAAGGACACAAAAAGATGCTTAACATCATTAGTCTTCGGGGAAATACAAATCAAAACTATAATAAGAGTACAAATCAAAACTACAATTCACAAGTACTGGAATGGCTTTAAAAAAAAGGACAATAACAAATGTTGATAAATATGTGGAGAAATTGGAACCTTCATACATTGCTAGTGGGAATATAAAATGGTGCAGTTGCTCTGGAAAATAGTTTGGCAGTTCCTTAAAAAGATAAAAGAGCTATCAATTGACTCAGCAATTCCATTCTAAGGCATATATCCAACAGAATTAAAAACATATATGCACAAAACCTCATGTAAGAATGTTCATAGCAGCATTATTCAGAATAGTCAAAAGGTAGAAACAACCCAAATGTCCATCAACTGATTAATGGACAAACAAAATGTGACAGATCTAAGAACTGAAATATTATTCAGCCACAAAAAGTAATAAAGTACTGATATATGCTCCTACATGAATGAACATTGAAAAATTATGCTAAGTGACAAAGTCATAAGACTTTGAACATAAGAACACATACTGTTTGCTTCCATTTATATGAAATAACAAGAAGAAATAAATCTATAGAGACAGAAAGTAGATTAGTGAGTGCCAGAGGCTGGGGTGAGGGAGGAATGGAGAGTGATGCTAATGGGTAAAAGAGTTTTGGGGGGAGATGAAAATGTCCTTTTAAGCACATAGTGGTAATAGCCGTGCAACATTGTGTATATACCAAAAAGCACGAGTTTCACTTTAAAAGGGTAAATAAGAGCATGTAGAAGAATAAAACTGGACCACTTTCTTACACCATAAACAAAAATAAATTAAAAATGGAATGAAAGACCTAAACATGAGACAGGAATCCATCAAAATCCTAGAGGAGAACACAGATAGCAATCTCTTTGACCTCAGCCATAGTAGCTTCTGCCAGATGTATCTCCACAGACAAGGGAAACAAAAACAAAAATGAATTATTAGGACTTCATCAAGATAAAAAGCTTCTGGGCGCCTGGGTGGTTCAGTGGGTTAAGCCTCTGCCTTCGGCTCAGGTCATGATCCCAGGGTCCTGGGATCGAGCCCTGCATTGGGCTCTCTGCTCAGCAGGGAGCCTGCTTCCTCCTCTCTCTAACTCTGCCTGCCTCTCTGCCTACTTGTGATCTCTCTCTGTTAAATAAATAAGTAAAATCTTAAAAAAAAAAAAAAAGATAAAAATCTTCTGCACAGCAAAGGAAACAATCCACAATACTAAAAGGCAACCTGTAGAATGGAAGAAGACACTTAAAAATGACAGATTGGATAAAGAGCTAGTATCCAAAATCTATAAAGAACTTATCAAACTCAACACCTAAAAAACAAATCATACAGTTAATAAATGGGTGTAAGACAGGAATAGACATTTCTCCAAAGAAGACATACAAATGGCTAACAGACATAAAAAAAAATGCTCAACATCACACTGATCATTAGGGAAATACAAACCAAAAACACGAGATACCACCTCACACTAGTCAGAATGGCTAAAATTATCAACTCAGGAAACAACAGACATCAGTGAGAGTACAGCTAAAAGGGAAACCTTTTGGATTGTGGAGGGAATGCAAACAGGTGCAGCCACTCTAGAAAGCCGTATGGAGGTTCCTTAAAGTTAAAAATACAACTACCCTTCAACACAGCAATTGTACTATTAGGTATTTATCTAAAGGATACAAAAATAGTGATTCAAAGCACTACAAGCACTTCAACATTTATAGCAGCACTAGCCACAATAGCCAAAGCATGGATAGAGCCCAAATGTTCATCAACTTATCAATGGGTAAAGAAGATGTGGTATATGTATATACACAATAGAGTATTACGTAGCCATTAAAAAGAATTAAATCTTACCATTTGCAATGACGTGGATGGAACTAGAGAATAGTATACTAAGCCAAGTAAGTCAGTCTGAGAAAGACAAATACCATATGATTTCACTCATATGGTGAATTTAGGAAATGAAACAGATAAACATAGGGGAAGGGAAGGAAAAGTAAAATAAAGACAGGCAGGAAGGCAAACCATAAGAGACTCTTAACTGCAGAGAACAAAATGAAGGTTGCTGGAGGGGAGGTGTGTAGGAGGATAGGGTAATTGGGTGATAGGCATTAAGGAGGGCACTTGATGTAATGAGCACTGGATATTACACGGAACTGATGAATCACTAAATTCTACCCCTGAAACTAAGAGCACACTATATGTGAACTAATCTGAATTTAAATAAAATCTTGAAAGAAAAAAAAGGGTAAATTTTGGGTTATGTCGATTATAACTCAATATAAATATATATATATATATATATATATTTAAAGATTTTATTTATTTATTTGACAGAGAGAGATCACAAGTAGGCAGAGAGGCAGGCAGAGAGAGAGGAGGAAGCAGGCTCCCTGCTGAGCAGAGTGCCTGATGCGGGACTCGATCCCAGGACCCTGAGATCATGACCTGAGCCGAAGGCAGCGGCTTAACCCACTGAGCCACCCAGGCGCCCCTCAATATAAATATTTTTAAATGTATTTTGGGAACAAACCATTTCCTGTGCAAAGAGTTTCCTTAATCAAATAACAATGTTTTAGAATAATTTCATCTTCTGGTGTAATACAGAATTAACCACAAGCATTCAATTATATCATATTCAATTAAAAGCTCATTCTAGATATTTATTGTTTACTATACTAAATGCTTTTATATTATGTTAAGGGTATTTTAAATAGTTTCCTTAATATCAATCAGTTCTATAAGATCTAACTGACATGATTATGCCACTAATCATCAAAGTGAGGTACATAACTCTAAAAATGTTTAATTTCCTAGACCTCTTTTAGAACAGTGTTTTTTGAACTGCAGAATGCAACTCAATAGTAGATTGATTTAGTGAATTATAACAGCAGTACAAAAAAATAGGACAGAATAGAAAATACCAGCATGCATCACACATAATAAGGCTAAGTACTGTTTCATAATATTTTTCAGTTATATATGAAAATATATATGGGTATCCTGAGTCATAATATGCGATCAGTCACGGTCAACAAAATTTGGAAACAATTTTCCATTCCTGGAAATGGAACCATTTCCATTCCGTTCCATTCCATTCATGGATATAGTTTTTGCATACATGATAGTAGCTAAGACCCTTGCAAGATTATGCTAGCTTAACAGTGTTGTAGCTTTGTCACTTGCAGTTTCAAATTATTGTCATATGTTTTAACTCTTCCCACAAATAAATTCTTTGTTACTTTATTAATTCTTTATACTCAACAAAATATTATACATTATAGAGGAATAATAATAACTGATATTTACTGAACTAGGGATTTTTCAATGATCTCTAATTCTCATATCAACCATTTAAAACAAATTTTTTTTTTTATTTATTTGATAGAGAGAGTGAGATCACAAGTAGGCAGAGAGGCAGGCAGAGAGAGAGGTGGGGAAGCAGGCTTCCTGCTGAGCAGAGAGCCCGACGTGGGGCTCGATCCCAGGACCCTGAGATCATGATCTGAGCCGAAGGCAGAGGTTTAATCCACTGCGCCACCCAGGCACCCCTCATATTAACCATTTAATTTGGATTTTGTCATCCCTATTTTATAGGTGAGTAAACTAAATTTGGTTACTTACATAAAGCCACATTAAATAAGGCCTGACAGAGGCAATAATTGATTCATCTGTCTGCTCCAAACACAGTGTAAATTTTCATTTACACCTTACTTTTACCACACTCACTATTTTTAAAAATATCAGACTGTATTACCTACACAAATATTTATACTTGTATTTTGACCTGAGGTATTCTATAGTCATTCTAGTAGATGAACTTTTTCTATTTTTCTATTTTATTGAATATTTATGCTTTTTTCTTTTAAAATTTTTATTATTTTTTATTTAAAAAAATTTTTTTAAGTAAACTATACACCCAATGTGGGGTTTGAACTCATAACCCTAAGATCAAGTGTTGCACGCTTCACCAGTGAGCCAGCCAGGCACCTCTTGATTTTTGTCCTTTTTTTTTTTTTAAATATTTTATTTTTTTATTTGAGAGAGAGAATGCATGAGTTGGGGGAGGAGAAGAGACAGAGGGAGAAGCAGAATCCATAGTACTCTATGTAATAGATAATATTCAGTATCCCTCTTTGAAAGATTTCTTTTAATAGTATATCACAGTCAAATTGGCATTTTCTTTTTTTCTTTCCTTCCTCCCTCCCTTCCTTCCTTCCTTCCCACCTTCCATCTTTCTTTCAAGAGAAGGAAAAAGAGAATGAAGAGGGTGTGCACGGGTGGGGTGGTGGTAAGGGCAGAGAGAGGGGGAGAGAGAATTTTAAGCAGGCTCTGTGCCCAGTGCATAGTCCAATGCAAGGCTTGATCTCATGCACCTGAGATCATGATCTGAGCTAAAATCAAGAGTCGGACACTCAACCAACTGAGCCACCCAGGTACCCTGTTACGGGTATTTTCTAATGCTCTCGTTTATTCTGAGCATTAGGAAAACTCCAAAAGTCAGTATTTAACATTAGCATATGTAGGAATATCAACAAAGGGAAACCTTAAAAGCTACTAAAAATTGATTTCTAAAACACCACTTTAAGTATAACACATAATAGAAGAGTGAACAAAATAGATATGTAAGTGCCATGAATTATAATAATGCAAATACTCATATAACCACCACCGAGGTCAACAGACAGAACATTGCCATCACACTAGAAGACCTTGTGCTCCTCCCAATTATCATTCCCCTTCTCCTTCCCATCGGTAACCACTGTCCTGTCTTCTGACACCACAGTTTAGTTGTGCCTGTCTTTGAACATCATATAAATAGAATCATACTATATGTATTCTTTTATTTCTGGCCTCTCTTTCTCAAAACTGTAATAATTATCCATGACGTTGTGTGAGCTGTGATTTATTTTTATTGTTGTTATTATTCATATATATATAAAATGTATTCATGTTACTATTCATAAATATATGAATATTTGTTTTTATATAAGAATAATATATATTATGAATACATATCTCGTAAAATGTGGTTTCTGTGAACATGTTTTCCTTCTGGAAGTCTGGAATTTGTTATGTGCTAAGTAAGCAGAGGGTACCTACACAACTGGACCCAGGAAAAAATATGGGCACTAAGTATCTAATGAATTTCCTCAGAAGATAAAATTTCATGTGTTGTCACACATGTTCCCTGACCTACGGCTGGAGGAATGAAGTGTGTCCTCTGTGACCACACTACAGGACTTCTAGAAGCTTGTACCTAGTTTCCTCCAAACTTCCCCATATACCTTTATCCTCTGATGAGTTTTCTTTGTATCCTTTGGCTGTAATACATTTTAGCTGTATGCACAAATATATGCTGAGTCTTTTGAGTTGTTCTAGCAAATCACTGAATATGGGACTGGTCTTGAGGCTCCCCAGCACAGAAGTATAATATTTTTCATAGGGAAGTCATTTTCCAGAATTTAATGCTTTAACTACATTATATTTCTATGGCTATAAATGTATAGGATAATAAGTTATAACTTATAATATTTATGACTACTCAAGGAAGAATACACTTTTATCCACCTAGCCACATATTGGACAATATATTCCTTTCCCATGAATCTCTACCAAAAACACTTGCTATATTGCATATATCTTGAATGCCTGTATTTCAAAAGAATTCTGATTGATTGCTAATTTATATCCTGGTTTACATTTTTGGTATTAAGTTATATATGAACATATTCCCCTATATAGAAAGGTTATATAAGACAAGAATTGCCTGACAAATTATTCTATACTTAGTACAGAACAGGAAAAATTATGTGTAGACATAACCTCCTAAACTCATAAAACATTCCTCTCTTCTTTATCCTAAATTATTTTTGTTTGCATTGGAAAACACAGTTTAAACTGCACTGTTTTCTTACACTAATTTCATTGTCAGTATTTTTTCAGTAAAGAAGTTAAGGCTGGTAGTTTAATTGTATTTATGTTGTTCCTGGTATAGATTTAGGCTCCTCTTGGGTAGGGTATTGTTTTAGCCTAGAAAATAAGAGCTTGTCATGTTGGAAGACAAAACATATTCTTGGGATCTACAAAAATGTATATAAGTAGTGAGTAGAGAGCACAAATTTCTTTAGGTTCTTTTACCATCTGTTTGTTATTTTATATCATTGCTATAAAATCTAGAAGTTCAACTTCTAAAATATAATGGACACCTGTTTTGTCAGTATCATTCACATGCAAATATAATTAATTAGAAAGGAAAGATATAGTTAGACTTACATTTTCACTAGATTCTCTTTCATTCTAGGCAGTTGATCCATCTGTTTCCTTTTAAAAACTTGGTATGAGTCAGAGACCTGAAATACAAACATTTGAGAATTTGTTCTCTTATTTCATGACTGATTTTGGAGATAAGAGGAACAGTCCATTCTCAACTAACTCTTTTATAACCAGGTCCTTAAGTGGTATGCATAAGAGAAGCTAAAGAATAATGGGAAATTCTGGCTTTCTCCAGTATTTTTTTTTTTAAGATTTTATTTATTTATTTGACAGAGCGAGAGAGAGAGATCACAAGTAGGCAGAGAGACAGGCAGAGAGAGAGGGGGAAGCAGGCTCCCCGCCAAGCAGAGAGCCTGATGCGGGGCTCAATCCCAGGACCCTGAGATCATGACCTGAGCTGAAAGCCGAGGCTCAACCCACTGAGCCACCCAGGCACCCTTGGCTTTCTCCAGTATTAAGAGGTTTCTAAAGATTATGTAAACTCCTTCATCTCAACCCCACATTCCATGTGATTTTTTAAAAATAAATATAGAGGAAATTTTGACAATCATATCATCTTTGTGGCATAAAACCATTAACAGTTTTTGTAATAGATACTGAATATAAATAATACATATGTTCTCTCATTAAGAAAGACATAACAATAGAAGCTGTATGTATATTGAAATGGAGAAACAAGATCATATTTTCATTCTTGTCTGTTTTGAGATACTTCTGTGATACAAAAGTGGAGACTTCCTATAAGTGGTGTAAATAAAATTTCCAGTACAGGAAGAGTTGAGGCTGGTGACCTTAGAGACAGCAATTGAAGACATGAGTAAATGAGATCACTTGGTAAGAACACACAGAGAAGTAAGAGAGTTGAGGACATAAACTTGAGAAAGCAACTTTTAAGGGGCAGGAGAATTACTAAAGGCCATCCTTTAAAGAATAGGAAAACCCAGGAAAAAAAATAGTTCATGGAAGTCAAGAGGTGGGTGATATTCAAAAAAGTGAACATGGTTAGCAATATGAAATTCCTAAGAGATGTCTACACTGCCAGGAGGCTTGAAAAGGAGTCATTATGTTTGGCTATTAAAAGGTAAACTGTGCCAGAGCCCAGTGCTGTGGGTCAGAAAGTTGAAAGAGGTCAAAGATTAAAAGCAAGGCAGTGAGTATATCCACCCTTGCATGAAGTTTGACTGAGAAAAGGAAAGCTGAGGTAGTAGTTTTCTTAAGAGGGGGTAAAATAAAAGTTGGTTTCTGTTTTATTTTGGTGGAAGGGATGAGCGTCTTTGTGAAGACATTAGAGCATCTTTGCTAAGTGGGACAATTTTGGGCACACTGGACCAGAAGATGAAATTGATTCATTTATTCACTCAGCAAACACTAGTGAGCATCCACTAGGTTCCACTTCTAGTTTAGCACCAGGGCACAAAGATAAGTCATAGTTCTTACAATCTATTGGAGCATGATAAATAGATTGTACAATTCACTGCTTTGGCAGAGGTTTGCACAGGTGCTTTGTAAGCATAAAGCAGATGCTAGTTCAAGCCATCAGAGGCCTGGAAGAGTAGCTAATTAAGAGCTAAGGAAAGGACATTCGAGGCAGAAAAAGCAGGAAGGGCCTACAAGAATAAGACAGCATGGCATATGCAGGGACCATATATGTCATTGGTCTGGGGGCAGTACAGGGTGTGAGTATGGACACAACTGGAAAGGCAGGCACTGGGTGTTGGAAAGGACCTTGTAGACTACACTGAACTTTGTTGAAATCCCCTGGACAATGCAAAGTCACTGAAGGCTTTAAATAGGGAACATCACTGAGGTGCTTGGGTTGCTCAGTCAGTTAAGTGTCCAACTCTTGATTTTGGCTCAGGTCATGATCTCAGGGTCCCTGGGATCCAGCCCCAAGTCAGCTCCATGCTCAGTGGGAAGTCTGCTTGGGAATTTTCTCTCTCTCTCTCTCCCCCTCTCTCCCTCAAATTAATACATAAACCTTCAAAAAAAAAAAATAGGGAACAACACCATATCTATATTTCAGAATGATTTCTCAGGCAGCAGAGGGGAAAAAATAAGTATGGTGAGGGCAAGATTTTAATAGCTATGCTGTTGAGATTATATTTAAAGTCTAGATTTAAATCCGGGGAGCTCTAGTGTTCCTGGGTGGCTCAGTCAGTTAAGTGTCTGCCTTCAGCTTGGATCATGTTCCTAGAGTCCCTGGATGGGGCCCCCCATCTGAAGCCCTGGTTGTCAAGAAGTCTGCTTCTCCTTTTGCCCCCCCCCCTCCTTCCCACTCTCTCTCAAATACATAAAATCTTTTAAAAAGAAAATAAAAATAAATCTGGGGAACTCTATTTTCAAACAAACAATAATAAAATAGAGTTGTCCAAAAAGACAACAGAAACAGCTGGATAGTCTGGAACCTATGATGTAAGGAATTGCTAGTGTAACTTCTGTGGTAATTTAATATTTTAGTTTAGGGAAAAAAAAAACTATGGAAACACTTAAGAGTTGGTTTCACATCTTTGAGAAGCTGTCACATAGGAGATGTATAGAATTGTTCTGTGTTCTTTAGAGGAAGAAACCAAAACAAATGTTTTAAGGAAGGAGAATAAGGAGCATCATATGATGCTTTAACAATTCTAATAATTAGAATTGCCTGACAATGAAACAGAACAGCCTCAGGTTCATTACCTGTAAACCAAAACATTATATTCAACAATATCTCAGATCTACTGACAAAGTTCTATGTAGAACTTAAGTTTATTGTGTTACAAGTTCTACGCAGCCTTTCTGCCTGACTTTAATGCAATAAACCTATATATCTTAAAACTCAATGTCTGTACTCTATACATACTGCATAAATTAGAAAAGCACTGAGATATGGAAACACACAATTTCATTCAAAACAGTGAAGACAGCAGAAATATAAACAGCAGTCTCAGCAAATAGCTCTAGTTATCTACCTAAGAATCAATTATTTATGTATTCAGCATGGAAAGAACTGCAGATCGTCTCTTGACCTTTCCGGTCACCCTAATATCTACATGGTCACAACCGTCTTTGACTACAAAGATTAACAATTCATTCTAGAGTGAAAATCCTTATTAACATTTATACTGGAAACAGGATTAACATCTTCCTGGGAAGCTGTTAAAATAGGCTTTGATTATATGCTGAGTGAGCCTGTATAATCAGAGTAGAACCTATTCCACCTAAGTGAATTTTTCAGACAAACAAAGGCAAAGGAGGAAGGCTGAGGCAACTAGAAATTCTAATGCCCCTGTCACAGAGAGAGAGGCTAGGGAGATCAGGAAAAAAAAACAAAAAACACAGGAAAATAATGTTCACCATTTCCTAGAATTTAGAACATATTTATGGGCTAGGCATTTTACTCAGCACTTTACACACATTACATCTCTAAATGCTCACAAATCCCCTGCAAGACAATACTATTATTTCCCATTCTACCAAGAAGGAAAGAAATTAGGCCCCAAAAGGTCGCATTACAATTAAGTACCAGGCTGGGATTTAAATCCAAATTTAAATGACTCTAAAATCTGTGGTCTTTCCTCAAATCACATCTTGTAAAGCAGTTAGCATTTATGCTAGAACCAAAAGGAAGCAGAATTAGCATGTATGAAAAGCAGCAAATTCCAGGCGGAGAAATGGTCTGAGGAAAGGCATGAGGGTGCCTGTGCTGCAGGAGTAAGCAGTGATGCCAACTGAGTATCCAGGAACCATCAAGTGTGAACTGACTGTTTTACAAGTAAGAGACTACAAGGATTGATTCTATTTTGTCTCAATTTTTTTTTAATATTTTATTTTTTATAAACACATGACTATGTATTTCTTTTTTTTTTAAATAATTTTTTATTTTTTATAAACATATATTTTTATCCCCAGGGGTACAGGTCTGTGAATCACCAGGTTTACACACTTCACAGCACTCACCAAAGCACATACCCTCCCCAATGTCCATAACCCCACCCCCTTCTCCCAAACCCCCTCCCCCCAGCAACCCTCAGTTTGTTTTGTGAGATTAAAAGTCACTTATGGTTTGTCTCCCTCCCAATCCCATCTTGTTTCATTTATTCTTCTCCTACCCACTTAAGCCCCCATGTTGCATCACCACTTCCTCATATCAGGGAGATCATATGATAGTTGTCTTTCTCTGCTTGACTTATTTCGCTAAGCATGATACGCTCTAGTTCCATCCATGTTGTCGCGAATGGCAAGATTTCATTTCTTTTGATGGCTGCATAGTATTCCATCGTGTATATATACCACATCTTCTTGATCCATTCATCTGTTGATGGACATCTAGGTTCTTTTCATAGTTTGGCTATTGTGGACATTGCTGCTATAAACATTCGGGTGCACGTGCCCCTTTGGATCACTACGTTTGTATCTTTAGGGTAAATACCCAATAGTGCAATTGCTGGGTCATAGGGCAGTTCTATTTTCAACATTTTGAGGAACCTCCATGCTGTTTTCCAGAGTGGCTGCACCAGCTTGCATTCCCACCAACAGTGTAGGAGGGTTCCCCTTTCTCCGCATCCTCGCCAGCATCTGTCATTTCCTGACTTGTTTATTTTAGAACGCGCCTGATCTTGTCTCAATTTTCTAACTTAATCTTAGTCATTACTAGAAGTCCAGGCCTCCCTTTATTCACCACTGCCCTGACTTTCATTCCCAAATTGTTTTATACATCTCCTTATCAGCTCCAACCCCCAATCCTAACTCCCTTCCTCTCAATCTTTTCATGAATCTGCTGGAAATGCCAGAATAGTAATTAGCAGACTTATTTTATGGCAAACCAAGCCCTCAAGGTCTTCTACTTCCTTGCCTCACCTAGTTAATGTCCTGAAGACTCCAACCTTCTTTTTGGGTCTACCTCCCCTGACTATCACTGTTGAAACTCTTCAGAGCTATATTCTAAACTATCTTTTCTTTTCACCTTGTATACTCTCCCTGAAGCATTTCATTCATTCAAATGGCTTCATTTACTATCTCTATGCTAATATGGGAGATACAGACCTATCTCCCATATTAGTATAGAGATAGTAATGTCTGTATCTCCCATTTTTTATCTTTTCTACCCTGAGATTCATATATCCAACTGCTCTCTGGACACTTCCATGTAGATAGTGTGCATTGAAAACTAAACTCATATACTTACATTGAAACATACATCAAAATAAAGTTAACAAGGATTAACAAGGATTAAATAAATGTAAAATATTTAGCCAAGTACTAAAAAAAGATGTGATGTTATGAAATATTGCAACAAAGACTTTTAAACTATGATATCAGAAGCCATAAATAAAAGATAGCTCTGATAACATCAAAACAAAAACTCAGTAATACTAACATCATCATAAATGAAACTGAAAGGCAAATGGAAAACTATGGAAAATATGTATCATCCATAATTTACTGATTGCTTTCCTGTCCTGTCGATGTATGTGCACACTTGCCTATCCTGTATCATAAATACAACCTTTCTAGTAATCCTTTCTAGTAATAGCAGTGCTGTATCTAAGACAGATACATAATTATGTGCATAATTATGACATAAAATACCATGAATTTCATGATAGCAGAGGGATAACTGCTTATTGTTTGAATTCTAGAAATTATAGATCAAACTAAAAGGATAACTAAGGAAGCAAGTATGTAAAATATTCCCTTAATCTGGGCAAATTTTATCTCCTTTTTCTCCTTTTATAAAACCTATAAGTTTTCCTTTTACCTTTCATATTTAGAAACTTGGTAGATTTTTTCCCATAATTCCAATGTGTGTTTGTATACCAAACCGAACCAATCAAAAGTCTAGAAAAGTGAAAAATGTAACTTACAGTAGGAGAAAACTCTTAAAATTTAGAAGTAAGACAAGAAAAGTTACCCAAGACATCTCAGCTAGGTACCTACAGCACTCATCGTTGGTCTTGCGGTAAGCCTACAGGAAAAAAATACAAAAGTAAAGAATCCAACATCAGAGAGGATTTGCAATACTAGCAAGGCTATTAATAAGTAAAGTTTATGTCTCTACACTGTTTTTTAAAATAGTATAGGAAATAGTTTTATAAGCATTTTGTGATAATAATATAGTAGGTTTGTAGATAACATACTAAAAGTAATAGCAGTTACAAAGAAATGTCTAGTGTAGAATAAAAACAAACCCTTGATTCTTGTTCCAGTCTGAGTGCACAGTCTTTCACTTGATTTTCAAGGCTTCTTTTCTCTTTTTCTAGCTGTTTAAGTAATGTATTTAAGTATTCCTGAAAGTATAAATAGTAAATTTTACATGAACTCATATTCTAAATAATAGTAAGAAATTTCTTCACTGGCAAATGCCTTTACCTCATAACATTCTGTGACTTCAAATTCTATAATATGTACTTTTTAAGTAATAACAATAATAATAATTACAATATTTATTTAACCCTAACAATATTCCAAGTCAGTACTTGTGCTAAGTGCTTTCCATAGATGATTTCATTTAATCCTTATAAAAGCCATGAAGATGGCTAATATATTTATTTCCATTTTACTGTTGAGAAAATTGCATCTATTAGATGTTAAGTAACTGGTCCAAAGACACACAGCTAATAAGTGGTAGAACTGGAATTAGAACGCAGGTATTTTAGAGTGCCTGGCTGGCTCAGTCATTGGACCATGAGACTCTGGATCTCAAGCCCCACGTTGGATGTAGATTACTCAAAAATGAAATCTTAAAAAAAAGAAAAAAAAAAAAAAGGATCCAGGTAATCTGACTCCAAAGGCCATGCTAAACAATATTATTATATATTTTTCACATGACTGGTACCAGTGTAACAACAGTACAATAGAAAAGAACAGACAAATAGTTGATGACCAGGAAAATTGAGAAAATATTGCAGAGTAGGACAGTTCTGGAAACTAAGATCTCAAGCCAAATGTCATTCATCACAAATAGCTGAAGCTGAGTAGAGCTTTAGCCAAATGCCAGAAAAATACTGCATTATATAATTTGGTTTAAAACTTTAATCCCTAAACCAATAACAAATTATTTGCAGTAACTTCAATTTTTTCTCATATTCTTACACATTACCACATTAACATTAAAAAAACCCTCCAGACTGAATTCTACCTAACCGTTATTGGTCATGATTTAGATCACTGAAGTTATTAAAAGAAACATTTAAAGAAAAACAGAAGCATCTGATTTAAATCTCCACAAGCAAAAGTGCAAGATATTTTAGAGCTCATACCCTCCTCCTAAAAAACAGCTAATTCTCTAAAAACGTATTCTCTCCTAGATACTTGTTAATATAAAAAACTGTATCAATAGGATAATTAGGTCAGCTGAAACAGGCAAGTTCTTGTCTCTTAAAATAACATCGTGATAATACAAATCTCTTGGTTATGACAACTCTCCACTATGCATATTTGATTACCATTAAAATATAACTGGGTGATATTTCACAGGCAGGCCTTATTTGTCTTTGAAAACCATGCACTGGTGTCATAAATAGCTTTCAGTCTCCCTCCCCAAATAAAAACCTGCTCCAGAAGAAAGTCCATGAAAGCCCCACAAATTTAAGAGGTTAAATTGAGTTATCTTATAGAAAATTAAACCCTTATGAAATAAATCACTGCTCAAGTATGAACGGTTTTTGAAGACGTGATCAAGGAGTGATGAAAGTAGTTCAAATTTTTGCTGTATAGACCTTTGCTAGGAGAATTTCTAGCTTAGTCTACCATATATATGGTATATACTATAACTATAGTAATATGGTTTAGTTATATCATTTGTTAAATACATTTTTATAAATGTAAAAGAGAAAGAACCTACTCATTTTAATATTGTTTCAATGGGAAAAAGCATTCTAAGTTTTAAAAGAAATTAGCTTATCAAAAAACTACTAGAATACAAGTTATTTTTATATTAAAGATCACCTGTGTGAGATATGACCCAAAACTCTAGAAACTCATAGAAGAAATCATATGAAATAGGTAAAATTCAGGCAGGAGGCCTGCTTCTCCCTCTCCCATTCTCCCTGCTTGTGTTCCTGCTCTCCCTATCTCTCTGTCAAATAAATAAATAAAATCTTTAGAATCAATCACTCAATCAATCTGCCACCTCCTGCGATCTCCTTCTATATATGTCTTATCCATTCACTTCAATTATAAGCTATCACTTCTCTGATAATAAATATCACATCCAAATCTAATCTGTGTGCCTATCCTTAACATTTGTTTGACACCTCAAGCTCAGTTTTACCAAAACCACATTCTACAACTTTACACAACTTATATCCCAATAAACTCAATGCTTTAATGGTACCAAGCATAGATTTCTAATTTTGCAAGGGACATTTGGATTTCATTAAGTAGGAGTATTTTAGGAATTTTGTACATGGGAAGAAGAGTATGGGTTTGTAAGAGTGAATATGTCAAACAAAGCACCATTCTACTTCACTAATAGTTCTTCAATAATTTTGTACTCAAACAGCATGAATTATAAAACAGGCTATATACAAGATGTATATATACAAGATGTCAGCTACCTGTCCTGGTACTTTTATTAGGAATCCCTAAATTAAAAAGTGTTAAGTTAAAAATGGCAACATACTAAAGCTGGGAAAATCTGAGTATCAAACTGGATAATAATGCTAAAAATTATATAAAAGTATATAACATATGGGCGCCTGGGTGGTTCAGTAGGTTAAAGCCTCTGCTTTCTGCTCAGTTCATGATCCCGGGGTCCTGGGATCGAGTCCCGCATCAGGCTCTCTGCTTCGGCAAGGAGCCTGCTTCCTCCTCTCTCTCTCTGCCTGCCTCTCTCCTACTTGTGATCTCTATCTGTCAAATAAATAAATAAAATCTTTTTTTTAAAAAGGGTTAAAAAAAATAAAAGTATATAACATAAAATTATAAAAATCCATGAGTTAATCCTGATCTAAATTTTTCAAATAAATAAATAAAGAGAAAAGAAAGATTTTCTCCATAGTACAATGACTAATAAATAGTGAAAGTCATGGACAGGATAGTAATTATCAACCAAAAATATCAACAGATGCTAAAATAGTGGATGAAAGTCAATATGGAATGGTATATTTACATGCTGTCAAAATACTTCCCCATAAAATACCTTCTAATTACAAAGGGAAAAAGAATAACTGCAATGGAGATGCCTGACAGACATCTTCTTAATTAAGTGATCAAAGTTAATGTTAACAATTATGAGGCAAGTTGAAATAACCTCTCAATTGACTGGATGAAATAAGAACACTATTTGACTTATGTGGCATTCTTACAAAAAAATGTATAATTAGCATTTAATCATAAGGACTCATTAAACACACATACTAGGATATTCTACAAAATGTTTAGCAAGGAATCTTTGAAAGTGTCAAGGTTGAAAGTCAAAGAAAATCTGAAAAACTACTTTTTCCCCAGCTTTACTGAGGTCTAACAATTAAAATTGTAAGATGTACAATTACAACATAAAAGACATAAATTATAATGTTTAGGATGTAAAATGTACAATGTAATGATTTGAGATAGAAAGGTAGATAGATAGATAGATATGGTGAAAGTCTATTCTCCATCAATGAAAAACTATTTTGATTTAGGTCACTAAAGCACATGACAACTAAATGCAATATATGATCCTGAATAGGGCCTATTTGTATAAAGAATGTTATTGGGACAACTGATGAAACTGTATGAGCAGTGAAGAATCCGTGCTAATTTCTTGATTTTGATGGCTACACTATGATTGTGTAGGAGAAAGTCCTTGTGTATTGTAGTCAGAAGTGATAGCAACTTACTCTAAAACGGTTCTTGAAAACAGAAGTTTCTTGCACTATTCTTGCATTTTCTCCTGTAAGTTTGAAGTTATTTCTATATAAATAAAATTGGGGGCACCTGGGTGGCTCAGTGACTTAAGCCTCTGCCTTCAGCTCAGGTCATGATCTCAGGGTCCTGGGATAGAGCCCCACATTAGGCTCCCTGCTCAGTGGGGAGTCTGCTTCCCCCGCCCACTTGCCTCTCTGCCTATTTGTGATCTCTCTCTCTCTCTGTCAAATAAATAAATATAAATAAGTAAGTAAGTAAGTAAATAAATAAATAAATTTATAAATCCATCTAACAAAAAATGGCAGCATACTAATTTCATAAACTTATAGATATATATGGAAAGTGTTATTAAGCTGAAACTTCATATCAGATGTGGACCCCTTGCTTGTTCTTCTGACTTTCTTTATAACCACCCTCACCTTTAACATCTTGATTTCTTATCCCTCCGGTCTATAACACACCATCTCTAGCTTTGTGCCTGTTTGTTTCCCCTAGACTCAGTATAGAAACACAAAGTATTTTATTTTCTCTGGTTAACCTTTGGACTACTCCCACAAGTAGAATTCCTAGGACCCCTCTCACTTTTCTTCCTTGAGCCTGCTTCCTATTTGAATTTTAGATGCACTATACTTTGTTATTATGCCATAACTCAGGAAAGTAGGGTGGTTCATTGGGGCAACCTCATGGTAATAAGGCAAGCATTAAAAAAAGGGTCTCAATTAATGGCATTTATCATATCAATAGACTAAAAAAAATCACATGATCATATCAATAGATGCAGAAAAGGCAATTGACAAAATCCAACACCCAGTTATACAAAAAAGTCACAGTAAACTAGGAATAGAGAGGAACTTTCTTCACTTGATAAAGAATATCTTAAAGAAGAAGAAGAACAACAACAACTATAATACCACACACTTCATGGTTAGAATTGTGAAGCTTTCCCACTGAGATGGGATGGTACAAGGCAAGGATGACCCTTCTCACTTCTTACAATATCACACTGAAAGTCCTTGCTAATATAATAAGTCAAGAAAAGGAAATAAAATGTGTATAGACTGGGAAGGAAGATTAAGAAAAAACTATGTTTGCAGATAACATGATCATCCATGTGGAATACCCAAAATAATCAACAACAAACTCTGGAACTAATAAGTGATTATAACAAGGTTGCCAAATGACAACCTTGTTATATATGGAATATATAACAAGGTTAATATATGAAAATCAATTGTTTTCCTATAGAGTGGCAATGAACTTTGAAATTTTGAAGAATTTTGAAATTAAAAAAACACAATATCATTTACATTAGCACCCCAAAAGGAAATACTTAGATATAAATCTAAAAAGATATGGGTAAGATCTGGATAAGGATAACTAAAAAACTATGATGAACAAAATCAAAGAACTAAATAAATGGAAAAGATATTCCATGTTCATGGATAGGAAGACTCAGTATTATTAAGATGTCAGTTCTTCCCAACATAATCATTTTTTTTTTGAGATTCAATGCAATCTCAATCAATCTCAATCAAAATTCCAACATGTTATGGATATTGATGAACTTATTCTAAAGTTTATAGAAGTAAAAAATTCAAAGAGCCAATATGACATTGAAAAAGAAAAAAATTGGAGGACTGATGTTTACCAACTTCAAGACTTACCAAAAAGCTACAGTAATCAAGATTGGTACTATCAAAAGGATAGATATATACATAGAACAGAAAGCCCAGAAAAAGACCACCCAGAACAAATAGATCTTTTTTCAACTGTTTTTTCGCAAAGGAACAAAGGCAATGCCACAGAGCAAAGATAGTTTCTCCAACAAATGGTGCCAGAACAACTGGACATCCACATGCAAACAAACAAATCTAAGCCATGCCCTTCATAAAAATTAATTCAAAGTGGATCACAGACCTAAATGTAAAATGCAAAACTAGGGGCTCATGGCTGGCTCAGTTGGTTAAGAGTCGGACTTCAGCTCAGGTCATGATCCCAGGATCCTAGGATCAAGCCCAGCCATCAGGCTCCCTGCTCAGTGGGGAGCCTACTTCTCCATGCCCCCACTCATGTTCTCTGGCTCTCTCAGATAAATAAATAAATGAAATCTTAAAAAATAATAAAATGAAATGCAAAAATATATAACTCCTGCTATATAACATCATAAGATGACATAAGAGAAAACTTAGATGATCTTTGGTATGGTGATATTTTTTAGATACAACACGAAATGCACTATTCATAAAAGAAATAATAAAAGCTGATCTTCATTAAAATTAAAAACTCTGCTCCATGAAAGACAATGCCAAGAGAATTAGAAGATTAGCCACATACTGAAAGAAAATACTTGCAAAACACACATCTGATAATGGACTGTTACCTAAAATACACAAAGAACTCTTAAAACTCAACAACAAACAACCTGATTTAAAAATGGGCCAAAGCTCTTAACAAATACATCAAAGAAGATATACAGATGAAAAATAAGCACACGAGGGGCGCCTGGGTGGCTCAGTGCATTAAAGCCTCTGTCTTCAGCTCAGGTCATGATCCCAGGGTCCTGCACCGGGCTCTCGCTTGGGAGGGAGCCTGCTTCCCCCTCTCTCTCTGCCTGTCTCTTTGCTTACTTGTGATCTCTGCCTGTTAAATAAATAAATAAAATCTTAAAAAAAAAAAAAAGAAAAAAGAAAAAGAAAAAGAAGCATATGAGAAAATGCTCCATATCATATGTCATCAGGGAAATGCAAATTAAAACAACAAGGAGATACCACTACTCATCTATAAAAATGGTCAAAATCCAAAACAGTGAAAGTACCAAATGCCAATGAGAATGTGGAGCAATAGAAACTGTCATATAATGCTGGTGTGAACGCAAAATGGTACAGCTTCTTTTGAAGACAGTCTGGCAGTGGTGCCTGGGTGGCTCTGTCGGTTAAGGGTAGGACTCTTGATTTCTGCTCAGGTCATGATCTCAGGGTTAAGGGATCAAGCTCTGACTTAGGCTCTGCATGGAGTCAGCTTGTCCCTCTCCCTCTGCTCCTCCCCCTGCTTGTTCTCTCTCTCAAATAAATAAATAAAATCTTTTAAGAAAGAAGAAGAAGAAGAAGAAGAAGAAGAAGAAGAAGAAGAAGAAGACGACGACGACAGTCTGGCAGTTTCTTACAAAACTAAACATACTCTTACCATATGATCCTGTGATTGCACTCCTTGGTATTTGCTCAAAGGAGTTGAAACTTATGTTCCTACAAAAACCTGCATATGGATGTGTATAGAAGCTTTATTCATAGCTAAAACTTGGAAGTAACCAAGATGCCCTTCAGTAGGTGGATGGATAAATGAACTGTGATACACCCAGACAATGAAATATTATTCAGCACTAAAAACAAATGAACTATAAAGGCATGAAAAAACATGGAGGAGGGGTGCCTGGGAGGCTCAGTGGGTTAAATCCTCTGCCTTCGGCTCAGGTCATGATCCCAGGGTCCTGGGATCAAGCCCCACATCGGGCTCTCTGCTCCATGGGGAGCCTGCTTCCTCCTCTCTCTCTGCCTGCCTCTCTCCTACTTGTGATCTCTGTCTGTCAAATAAATAAATAAAATAATTTTTTTAAAAAAGGAGGAATCTTAAATACATATTACTAAATGAAAGAAGCTGATCTGAAAAGGTTATATGTCGTATGACTGCATCTATATGACATTCTGGAAGAGGCAAAACTATGCAGACAATAAAAAGATTAGTGGTTGCCAGAGGTTGGGGGTGGATAGTGGGAAGGAACACGTGGAGCACAGAGGATTTTTAGGGCACTAAAAATACTCCTTATTATATTACAAGGATGGATATATGTTATTATACATTTTCCAAACACACAGAATGTACAACAAGAGTAAACCCTAAGGTAAACTATGGACTTTGGGTGATTATGATGAGTCAGTGTAGGTTCATTCTAGTAATGGAATGAATAGTGTTGATAATTGGAAGTCTATGCATGTGTAGAGGTAAGGAGTATATGAGAAATCTCTGCACCTTCCTTCCAATTTTGTTAAGAACCTAAAACTGCTCTAAAGAAAAGGTATTAATTAATTAATTAATTTAAAAAATTGTCCTGGACAGAAAATGAGAATACATTCTGGATTTTGTAAAAACTGTATTAGTCATTAAGTACCATGAGTCATTAAAAGCAAGATATTTGTAATTATCCATTTTAAAAATTATTATAAACATCAGAAATCCTCTAAAATTAAAAAATTTTACTATAGTAACTTCAACATTCATTCTAGATTTTGCTTCTTTATTTTACTGACTCCAAAATGAACTATTCTTTAAAAATGGTTTTATCAAGGGCACATATTCTCTCATCCCATCACTTATAATCCATTAGAAGACCCATAACTTAAGCTCTTTCCAAGGAGCTTGTTTTAGCTAATTATATAATCAATGGCCACATACTAGAAAACTATAGCCTGAAAAGACATACTAAAGCCATAGCTCAGTTGAAGATTCCACTGGAAATTAACCAAAAAGAAATTAGATACATAAAAATTAATTTTTCTCTTATCATACAGGGGTTGCTTTGTTTTGTTTCTGATGTTAATCAGTCCTTAATATTTCACCTACACTCGTGTCTTAATTTGCTTGGAACTTCCCAACAGTACATTGAAACAACAGGGTAAGAATAAGAAATTTCAGGATACTTTTACATACGTGAAATCAAACATTCTTAGTTAAAATTTTTTTAAGTCCTTTTCTTCTATCCTAAGTAAAAACAAAGCTGTTTTAGCTACCTATCTTTTAAGCAATGGTAATTGCTATACTATACTAAAGAACATATAAAAGCCACAAGTAAAAAAATCACTCTACTGAATGCTTACAAAAGAAAAATAAAATACAATTAATCACAGCTCCTAGATAATGCTGTACTTTTTTCAATGAAGGCAATTGCAATGAATGAATGAATGCAGCCTTCTGCATGCTTAAATACCAAGTGCCCCCTTGTGGACAACATTGTTATTAGATTTATATATAAAAAACGCGTTACTGGTTTTGTGTTCAGAGGCTACACACCTGTATCCAAACTGACATATGATCTTTGGGGAGAACACAAATCTGGTGATATCTGGGAAAGAATACATGAGGAAGAAGTATCAGATGGGTTCTACAGATCTACCACTAGCCAGATGGCTAGTAGGAATTCCTCTTCTTGCTTTGTTTCTATCACATTCTTGAGAATCCAAGATCTCTTGGATTTCACTATGTGGCTGATATATCACTTAAACACAAATGTATTTAGGGGTGTCAATAGTGCTTTAGGCTGACTACTATTAATGCCTGGTTATTAGGTTCTAACTGTATACTTATGAATTTTAAAACAAAATTTCTAAGAATGTTCTTAAGGTAGAAATGACAAGAATGAACCCACTGGAATCATGACCGGATACTGTAGTGAGGTAATAATAGCTCCTTGGGAGGTCCAAACTGGGCTGGATATTTTCAGGCCCCATGAAGCAGCATAACTAAAAGAAGAATCTGACTCACAATAAGGGAATCACATTCAGGAAAATGATATGGGGCATCAGGATGAATAAAAGAGCAGGGTGAGGGGCCTGGGTGCCTCACCCTGGTGAGGTGAGCCTGGATGGCTCAGTGGGTTAAAGCCTCTGCCTTCGGCTCAGGTCATGATCCCAGGGTCCTGGGATGGAGCCCCGAGTGGGGCTTCTGCTCAGCAGGGAGCCTGCTTCCCTTCCTCTCTCTCTGCCTGCCTCTCTGCCTATCTGTGGTTTCTGTCTGTCAAATAAATAAATAAAAATCATAAAAAAAAAAAAAGAGCAGAGCAATGATTAAGGACATCAGAAATCAGCAGGTAGAACATAAATGGACCAAAATAGAAAACGATATGAGGGGAGAGTCTTGTTTCTTTAAAGGCTCAAAGTGCATGATGAAGAGACTAGTCTGGCTGTTTGAAAGAATTTGTAAGACTTAAAACCATCTCTTCCTTCATGCTTTTCCTGCTAAGCAGGGCAAGGAGAGAGATTTTATGGTTTGTCCTAAGGAAAGCTGAAACATACTTCAGAAGGGAAGCTAGGTAAATATCCACAAGTTAATATTTCAATAAGTCGATTGACCAAAGGATTAACTTACAAAGAGGCCATTCACCTAGGATTCTAAATTTACCAATTTATCCAAATCTTGCTTTTAGGAGAGTCTTCCATGCATGTGAACTTATAACCAAAACATATTCTTTTTCCAAATACATTTTTCCATGATGATAATAAATGCTAAGCCATTTTCATTAAGTTTTAGTTTTTAACAAATCGAACACTCTTTAAAATGCTTAGGTTATAATCATAGGAATGTATTCAAAGATTTAGATTTCAGCAAGTTAATTTCCCATTGAGTTGATTTTCTACAAATTCATCAAGAATCTTTCAGAGAACATTTAATGTCAAACTCAATGTTTTCCTAAATAAAGTTTCTCTGTTTCCATACTTTCTCCGTCATGTCTCCCATCACCAGATAGCCTTATTGGCTTTGGGAGCAGGATCTTCTGTGCTATCTCTGTCTGACTGACAGAGTGTGTGTTCTGGTGAGAGGTTTCCCTTAAGGGATCAAGGTGTCTGTGTGTAATGAGAAACAAGGGAATGCACTGATTGGAAAAAGAAGCAGAGAGAAATAGAAGTGCTATGGTCTGAATGTCTGTGTCCTCCCCAAGTTCAAATGTTGATATCCTAATGACTCTTATGATGGTATTAGGAGGTGCGGACTTTGGGAGATGCTCAGGTCACGAGGGTAGAGGCCTCATGAATAGTATCAATGCTCTTATATGGGGCACCTGGGTGGCTCAGTGGGTTAAGGCCTCTGCCTTCAGCTCAGGTCATGATCCCAGGGTCCTGGAATGGAGCCCTGCATCAGGCTCTCTGCCTGCCTCTCTGCCTACTTGTGATCTCTGTCAAATAAATAAAATCTTAAAAAAAAAAAAAGACCCTTAAGAAGTCCTTAGTCCACTCCCATGATGTGAGGACACAATAAGAAGGAGCCATTTCTGAACCAGAAATCAAGTTGTTACCAAACACCATATCTGCTGGTACCGTGATCCTGGACTTCCAGACTCCAAAACTGTGAGAAATAAATTTCTATCATTTGTAAGACACCCATCTGTGGTTATTTTTTTTTTAATTTTATTTTTTTATAGCAGCCAAAACAGACTTTAAGTAAGGGGTCATCAATTTTCTGACTCCTAATGAATCAAGGAAGAGAACTTCCACCATGAAATAGAGTTGACCACAGGGATATGGTAGAAGTGTTTGATACAGTCTTTACAGTATCTTTTCACAAGAGAGGCTATCTTTCTCTGAGGGATAGAGATCCCCTAAATCTGTTGTTGTCGTTGTTATTTTATATATAATAGTGTTTTGCAATAAAACCTATTGAAATATATGCTAAAAAATACAAATGTCCAAGCCTTATCCCAGACCTACTAAATAAGGGTTTCTGGGCATAAGCCCAAGAATGTGCACTCTTGGTAAGTTATTCACATGATTCTTAGACAGTTTGAAAATTAAAGGACCACAACTCTACATATTGACAAGCAACTCGGGACAAGGCAGTGCTGGACAGTAAAGGAAAGTAGGGAACCAGAAGGGTCAAATACTGTTTTGTTTGCGGCACAGTGTCACAGGTACTAAGCTTGAGTGGGCCTAAATAAACTAACCAAAGAGAGAAGACATCAACTACCAATATGCTAATGGTGAACAGTAAAGCACTGATGATTACTCAAAACGTTGCTGGGGAACCACCTATGGGCCTGTCTACCAGGAGCCGTAAAGGTCTGATAAAGAGTTTAGCTGAATTCTCAGCTTCACTTTCTAACTGGAGATAAAAGAAGCCTAGAACGCCATTATCAGAACCTGAAAAATAGCTACTGCTTATCAGAGACAACATGGCCTAATTATCCTTAACTTGCAGTCATCTGGAATGGTTAAAACAGACTCTAGTCTTCCAGTGAATGACTATAGATCTTTGCTCAATATACCAGGAAATTCTAGAAGGTAGGCAGTAGGTTCTTCTGGTGAATGTAAATATGAGGGATTAGAAAATGTCCACCCAGTAACGCCAAGAGAAGTGAAAGTTCAGTGCGTTTTATTATATCCCTGAAGAAGCCCCTGCTTTCTGGGAGGGTACTAAAAAGGCACAGAATTCTTCTACACTTTTAAGAGGTACCAGAAGATTCACTACTTATAGAACGGCACAGCTGAGTAAGTGAAAATATATTGCCCGACTCACACTTGCCCTTATTTCCTTGAAATGGGTTAAGGTTAATTTCACAACAGACTTGTTCTAATGAGACTTGGAGCTCCCTCTAAAGTTCCCATTATTAAGGAAAGGGAGGAAGGGAACTAACACTTGATCAAGAGATATGCTGACTGTGTTAGGCACTATGCTATTTGCTTTATACATTTCTGTAATAACCTTTATGACAATCTTGCAAGAGTGCTTAATTAACTGCATTTTACAGATGAGGAAATTAAGCCTCAGAGAGATGAAATAATTTCCTTAGTACCTCATAGTCTGAATTTGAACCAGGACAGTCTAATTCTAAAAGCCAAGTTTCTGGGTAAAGTGGGTTACACCCACTCCGCTGTCTTGCCCCTTCTTTTTCCACTACACCACCTTTTCTTTCAATAGCCTACCTTCTAACTTGCTTCTAACCCGCTTACTGTCTTTCCCTTTGAATCAGTTATGTGCTGGAACTTCAGACCACGTTCTTTATGCTACTCTGCACCTGAAATTACTTGGAGAACATTCTTCTGCTGAGCATTCATTAAACCCTTCTCCTCCCTTGGCTTCTGTGATACCACTCTTTTCCCTGCTCCCTTTCTCAATAATTTTCCTTCTCAGTTACCTTTGCTCAATCACCTCCTCAGCTAACACCTTAAGTGTTCCATCCTTAACCCTTCTTTTCAGACTTCACATTTCTTTCCAAACAATCTCATACTTTCATGACTGCAGGTGACACCAATGACTCCATGATTCTCTATCCAGAGAGACAACTTTACATAGTCTACAACCATGTCCAGGTGCTTGCTGATCACTATCAGATATCTGTGTAATACGCACAAAACTAAAGTCATTTCGTAAACTCCCCCTGCTTCTGATCCTAAAGTGCTGTTCACTGTAATTGTTGTTCAAAGGAGAGTCCTTAATCTTTCTCCAATCTGCTCCCAGTCTCACCCGAGTGTCCATGCACTCACAAAATCTGCATTCTTATAAATACCTCTTCAATCTCTCACCTTGCCTAGATCATCATATACTACTGCCCAAGCTGAACAACTCACTTTCCCTTCCTTGGACTGCTACAGACGCGTCCTATCTGGTTTCCCTGCCTCAAATCCCACCCACCCTGGGAAAGCCTTTCTCCATGGGGGCAAAGGCTTTTAAACTGTATATTAAATACTTCAAAAGCTTCCCACCACATATAGAAAGGTTCACACACATATAAAATCCTTTGTTATCGAGGCCCTGCTTATGTTTCCAGTCTTATCTCTCATCACCTCTTTTATTTATTACAGACCTACTGAACTAACCACAGACCTGGGGTGTCTTTCGACTGATCCGGAGGGAGTCTATCATTATTTGAAAATGTGCATATCCCATGATCTAAAATCTCACTCCATGTACACTAGAGCAGTGGTTCTCAAACTCTGGTGTATATCTGAATTATCCGGAGGGTTAATAAAGAACTCAAAAGTGGCAAACTGGTTGAAGGATAGGGCTGGCCTTTGTATTTTTATGAAGATCCCTACGTGATTCTGTTACCTACCAACGTTGGAGGACCACTGCCCTAAAGCAAGGGCCAGCAAGCTATAGCCTGAAGACCAAATCCAGCCTCAGGCTGTTTCTATAAGCCAAGATTTGTTAAAATAAAACCTTACCCATTCATTTAGGTATTATCTATGGCTCCTTTTACACTCTAACAGCAGTATCAAATAGTTGCAGGAGAGATCAAATGGCCTGCAAAGTCAAAAGTATTAAGTATCTGGCCCTCTACAGAAAAATTAGCCAATTCTGGAGGAACACTTCATTATCAGGAGATGTGCGTAAGTATGTTCCCTGTGGCAATGTTTGTCACAGTGAGATTTTGAAAAATCCTCAATGTACTCAAATAGGGGAATAAATAAATAAAGATATCTCTCTGTGTGTATATATATACATATTCTACTATATACATAGTATATAAATAAAACATAGTAGTAAATAAAATTTATCAGATCTTTATGCCTTAACATGGAGAGGATAAAAAAGGATGATACATACAATATATTTTTACATGCATTTTTAGACACAATATCTGTCAAAAGGAATTTAAAAATAAATTAGAATGGTATATACCAAAGCCATGATCATACTTGCCGATAAAAGGGAAAGAGACAGAAAAGGGAATAAAAGGCTCCTGAACTCTATAGATAGTCCTCAAATCTATAGACTTCATTAAAACATTTGAAATAAAAAAGTGACAAAAATTAAAGATTTGCTAATACTAGAATATATTGTTTGCCATATTATCCTCTGTGGGTTTTATTTTATTCAAAATTAAAACCGCAAATAACCTAAAATATTCAACTATAGGGAAAAGGAATTGAACATTAATAATCCAATGCAATGAAATATAATGTAGCTCTTAAAAATACACATGAAGAAAATATAACATGAGAAATTATTGATTTAATCGTCCATGAAATAAGGTTAAAATTATATATATATATACTTTTTAAAGGGTTATCCTTTAAAAAGGTTGTTCCTTTTTGGGGTTCATTTATTTAATGGGTTGTATTTTTTAATCAATATAACATGCATGCAAAACTTTAAAAAAGAGGTCAACAGTAGATATATTTGACTTAATATTTATCTTTGTCTTTTGTTTTCCAAATAGTATTAAATGAATACATATTATTTTAAAATGAAATGATACTTAGGGCGCGTGGGTGACTCAGTTATCTAAGCGTCTGACTTTGGCTCAGGTCATGATCTCAGGCTCCTGGGATAGAGCCCCCGACAGTCAGGCTACCTGCTCAGTGGGAAGTCTGCTTCTCCCTCTTGCTCTGCCCCTGACCCTCCACCCAACTCAAATCCCCCCACCCCGACTTGTGTGAGCTCTCTCTCAAATAAATAAAATCTTTGGGAAAAAAAAAAAAAAAGAAAGAAAGAAATGAAATGGTACTCATTGAAAGTGACCTTGTGTGGCAAATAGAGCTAATTGCATAACAGATACTCATTCTACCCTTCTTCCTGCTACTTTACTCAGTAAAACACTAAATTGCGCAGCCTTTCTTGCAAATACCATATGGTATTTGCCATATGATGCAGTTCTAGCCAATGAGATGTAAGCGGAGACTCTGCGCGCAGCATATTGGGAAATGCTTTGAAACCAAACAAACTTGACTGGCCTTTACTTTGCCCTTTTCCCTTCACCTACTTCTTTCTATTGAAAGAGAAGGTGAAGCAGGTGAGAAAGTGAAGCAGCCACCTTAGGAGCAAGGCAAACAAAGGTCATTCATTAAAGAATGAGAGTGGAAAGTCAAGTCAGGAGCCTGGAGGAGCCGCTGTGCCAACCTGAACTGCATCCCTCTAACACTTCCTGTACATGAGAAAACAAAACCAAAGACCTTACTCCCTTTAAGCCTTTCTTTTACATGCAGCCATTTACTGATACGTCTTGCTAAAATTAAGTATTAATAAATTATACTGTTGAAAGGCACTATCCCCCCCAAACAATTTAAACCCTTTTCTCTAAATATCAACCTAATAGAAACCCCAAAATGTCGAGAAATATAATTCCCTGCCTCCAGATCTAAACCTCTTAGAGAACCACATTTTTTTCAAGAATATCACAAACTCATCAAAGGAAAAAAATTTTTTTGCCAACATGAGTATGTTACAGAGTCAGAGGTAGCAGTTAGAAAGCCAATCAATTGCTTCCTACATATGCTGTAAATCATCATAGCAGGTCCCACCAGCATTTGCTGCTATTCTGGCAATACCCAATTTCTTGAAGCTAGCACTGATGATGAGTTATCAAGAAACTTGGAGTCAGAATATTTTATGTTCTGTAGCTAGTATTATATTTTATATTCTATAGGTAGAATTAAAATTCTATCCATAGTTTAGTAAATACAAGGCTTAAAATGGCCCTTGCAGTAACTTCTAACCACCACAAGATGGAGATATGACTCCATGATTTTTTCCTGACTTTCCAAGACAGGAAAAAAGGTATTTCTGGGTTGAAAATAACAGAGGTGTACAAATTGGGTTATTTCTCCCCTGATTAATTATTTTTAAAAATATAATATTTTTCTGTATTTTTCACTAAACATCTGCACTTATTCAAAAAGCAATCTCTATAATGCTCTGGTCCTCAGGACCTCTGTGAATATAGCAGTCAGTTAAGTGCTCTACATTAAAGCTATTAAAAAACATGTTATTTCTGATAGGCTGTATAGAATGGCTTCTGTCATCGCACACACTAGTCAAATGGACATAGATATTTTTAAAAAGAGAATCGACCTCCACATTTCCAGACTGTGTGATTCTGAGCAAATCACTTAATTTTTTTAAGTTCAGTGTCACATGCATTAAAGGAAATAATATTAAATTTTATCTCATTGGATTATGTAGTCCTGCCAATTTAGCAGAGTATTGTATTGTATTTTCATTTTCATATAAAGTACCCTTGGTTGTTTTTTTTTTAATAAGATTTCCATGTTTTCCTGAATATTCTTGAAATTAAAATTCAGCAAGAGTTCTAAAGAAAAGCCTACTTCCAAGCATGCTCTAGACCTGGCATAAGCCATGCTTTAGGTCTTCTCTACATTTTAAAAAAATAAGCATTTAAACGAATGAGAAACAAATAAATGTGCTTTGTAAAGTATAAAACATATAAATTCAAGGAATTTTTCCAGAGGAAAGGCAGTCACTTGGCCAGTCCAAAGAAAAAGTAGGTTGATCAGTACAATAAGGTTTCTTTCATGTCATAGGGTAATTTTATGGGTTCTCTGTTGGATTTTATACATTGTGTATGTGAATGTGAATATATGTGTGTGTGCATATCTACATGTGTATATGTATATTCCAGAGGAAATGGAATGGATATGTTTTCAGATAGTTATGAAACATATTTTTGTATTTAATAGGCTCTTTTAGGTTACAGGAAGTAGACACACTCAGGTTGCACCTGGACTAACTATTGAGATTCTTTTTCTTCCATTTGGTATGTATCTGAAACTCTGCCCAGCTTTATTAAGGTAGAGATTAGGATTCCTTACTTCCTAGAAACAGTTCCACTGAACAAAATATTTTATTTGGAACTTGCCACAGTCTTCAAGCATTTTTTGGAAGCTGCCCCCAAAAAAAGTACAAATTTTTTCCCTTCTATTATTCTTTTTGTTTAACTAGCTTTTACTTACCACTGGCATTTGTTCATAAACACAGAAGACAATCTATCTACAACAAAACAAATATGAAAATATTAACAATATTTTATCACTTTTAATTCAACTTACAAAACATATATATATATGTTTTGTATATATATACATTATATATATATAGTTGTATATATATATATATATATATATATATATATATATATATATATATAGTTGCTTCTGTACCTGGAGAATTTCCATGGATTTTTTCCATTTTATCTTCCAGAGAAACAATTTGCTTTTCTAATTGATCATTCAGTTCAAGTTGTGTCTCATAACGAACTTTCCATTCACCACCTGATGGGAAAATGGGGTTAAATCAAGATCATCTTGTCACCTCTCATTTATCTACATTAATCAGCTCATTTAAATCTCCTTTAAAACAACATTAATCAGCCCAATCCTACTGTACTTTACTTTGTTAGCAATGTAGATGAACAAGAGTGAACTCATTTTTAAGTTTGCATTTCTCTGTTAGATAGGATCTTTGAGATTGCAGACAGTAAATTCACAGCGGATTACCACACAGTCAGACCTCACTAGGACTATTGTGATTCCTGGTTTTCTCATGCCCTAGTTCCTTTGTCTGTTAGTTCCTCACATACCCTTACAAGGAATTCCATTAAAGGGACTATCAGGAACGTGTTTCTTTCTTTGGAACTTGAAATATCCATACATAACAGCTTAAATAGTTCTAGCTTCCATCCAAAGTCATGTCCACTTTTTTTTTCCTTTGCAAACAAATTCTTAAGTCCTTTTAACAACTACCACTTACATGTTTGCTATGTAAAAAGTACACAATCACATATATAATCACATATATTAACTAACTAATCCTCATTTGAAAAAACTTTGTTACCTGTTCTACGGATGAGGAAACTGATGAAGTTCTAGAACCTAGGTGAGGTTCGGTGGGCTGAGGTCCGGAGCCGATGACCAAGAAAGAATTCTTGAGACATCTTTGGTGCAAAATGGTGGTTTATTAAAGCACGGGGACAGGACCCGTGGGCAGGAAGAGCTGCTGCCCCGGGTTGTGAGGGATGGCAGGTTATATACCTTGTTGTTGGGGGGAGGTGGTGAAGGGATGGGAGGTTTCAACAGAGTTTTCACATGTTAGGGAGGGCCTACAAGGTGCTGGGGGGGAGGCCTTACCCTTATGGCCTGATCAATGTCGTTAGGTCAGGCATTAACATCAAGATAATTGGGAGATTCTTGGTGGGGTGTTATGATCCTGCTGTCATTTACATTCCCTTCTACCTCAGCCTCCTCCAGTTTATGGTGGGGAGGGAGACATTAGGGCTTCAGGAACCGAGAGTTATTTGCCTCTGGAAATTGGTGCTATTGCTAAGGTAACCTCCCTGTTTAGGTCTCTAGGACATCTGTAGAGCAAGGGAGATTCCTGTTCTGCAGGATTGCGATCTCTGCAAGTTAACTATTTATCGTTTGATGGCACTCAGGGGTGCCTGAGGAATGCCACACATATTATGGAGGGGAGCGGGTGAAGAGGGGGTGCAAGGCGCCAGCTTCTGCTCTGTCCTCAGCCAGCCTCCTGCTCCCTCAATACTCTTAATTGCTATGCTAATACATGCAGCTGCCTATTCAGGCATATTCTCTTATCCTTAAGCAGGTTTCTTTCACCAAGCCCCTTGGATTATTAAGGCCAAAACAGTTTTCTAATTGCTAGAGGAGGGGAGAATACAGTCTAGAATTAAAACATCTTTGGTCAGCTTCAAGGCGCAAAGCCAATTTTTTTTTTTTTAATCTTGAAAATCATGGTTTATAGAGAGAAAAAAGGTGGCTTGCTTCTAAACTTTAAATGCTCGGGGCACCTGGATGGCTCAGTGGGTTAAAGCCTCTGCCTTCGGCTCAGGTCATGATCCCAGGGTCCTGGGATCGAGCCCGCAACAGGCTCTCTGCTCTCAGCAGGGAGCCTGCCTCCTCCTCTCTCTCTCTACCTGCCTCTCTGCCTGCTTGTGATCTCTGTCTGTCAAACTTAAAAAAAAAAAAAAGAAATGCTCTTTCCTTATATGAGACAATTTCTGCTCCATTATAGTTGACAGAGGAATCTAGGTAAAAAGAGTATTAGCACATACCACTGGCCTCAACCTCCTCAGCCCGGCCACACGTCTCCCTTAAACCCCTCACCTCTAGCAAATATAGTATTCCAAAAACAGAAGCAGGAACACCCTTCCAAACTGAAGTTGAAAGTCATTAATCCAAACGCTTTAGGAACAAGAAGGAAAGAGAAGCCTGAAAGATAACACTGAGTCCAAACAGATGCAATTATCTATATAACTGGCTAGCGAGTCTCTTGTAATTGGACCCCTTTCTCCCACCATGGGAATAGGGGCTTCAGAGCAAAATCAGAAGCTACCAAAAAATTTCAGAATGTAATTTATTTTTAGCACATCCGACAATAGTCTAGAAATGTTTGCTTCCACTTTAAAATATTATTGATCTATGGGGCGCCTAGGTGGCTCAGTGGGTTAAGCCTTTGGCGCAGGTCATGATCCCAGGGTCCTGGCTGGGATCGAGCCATACACTGGGCTCTCTGCTCAGCGGGGAGCCTGCTTCCTCCTCTCTCTCTCTCTGCCTGCCTCTCTGCCTACTTGTGATCTCTATTGCCAAATAAATAAATAAAATCTTAAAATTTAAAAAATAAAATATTGATCTAGAGATCCTCAAATATAAGCCTAGTAGTTAACCATCATGTATTAATATTAATAAGTGCCAGGTCCTGGTGGTAATGATGTCAATATTCACCTTCCCCAATATGATGAACTGACCTCAAATGTACGTACACACTCAAACGTGTAACTCCTTCAGTATATACAGACTGCTCCTGATTATAGGGCATAAGGACAAAGAGAAAGCATATGGACTGCTGAATTACAAGAGATAAATTTAAAATAGTAGTGCTTATAAAAAGGGAAAAAATAGACTTATGCTGCTGTGGGGTCACAGGGTGACTTTCATTGGCCCTTGTGGGG
This sequence comes from Mustela nigripes, assembly GCF_022355385.1. Classification (NCBI taxonomy): domain Eukaryota; kingdom Metazoa; phylum Chordata; class Mammalia; order Carnivora; family Mustelidae; genus Mustela; species Mustela nigripes. The sequence continues at coordinate 17,717,181 of NC_081571.1, forward strand.
CTTTCGCCTTTGTGGGCCTCTTCCTCTATAAAAAAAAATATTGAAAATTCTACTTTACTACTATGTTGGTATAAAGACAAATATACTCCAGACTGAATCATATTCATTTTTTCTTCTGATGTGAAAATAAAATATCTCTTTGGCCTCTAAAAGTATCACATAAATCACATCAACTTCCTACTTACCAAGTATTTCCTTTTTCTAAAAAAAAAGACCACACTGATTATTTCTTTCCCTACCACATCTTGTTCTATGATAACCCAAGTACCAAAAATATTAAGATATATCATTTTTGTATAATTCTTTATTGGTCTTTAAAAGGCAATAATGTCTAAATTATATTTTTAATATGGAATAAGAGTGGCAGTTAAAAATAGCAAGTTTGTTTTTTTTTTTTTAATACACTTGGTACTAAGGGCACGTAAGAGACATCTGGAACAGCCAAATAAGAGATGTGATGCTACCTTTGAGACAGCCACAATACACTTGACGCCAAAAAAGATGATACCTGACCTTCAGCATAATAGCAGCCAACCTATAAAGGCCAACAATATACGTACAAACAAGCCATTATTTAAAATACAGACTATGAGGATAAAAATTTAACAGAAACATTAGTGTCCCTTGGTGGAAAAAATATCCTGAGCAATACTTCCATGAACCATTGCTCCTTCAGTCATTCTAAAAAACAAACAAACAAAAAAAGCACCAATTTTTTAAAAAGATTCATTTTGAGAGAGAGAGAGAGAGAGAGAGAGCGCGCCAGCGCGCACATGCCTGGGAGTGGGGTAAGGGGAGGGGCAGAGGGAGAAAGTCTCCAGCAGACTCCCGACTGAGCATGGAGCCTCATCCCAGCTGGATCTCTTAACCTTGAGGTAATGACCTGAGCCAACATCAAGATTATGAAGCTTAACTGACTGAGCCACCCAGGTACCCAAAACAAGCACCAATTTTTAAAGAAAAATCAAATTGCTTTGCATTATCAAAGAAGGATCTTGGCTAGGATCAGTGCAATGAAAAGCAAAATCAAACCAAAATTTGAAACACTGTAGAAATTTGATTCATGGCCAGTTTTATGAATTGATCTTGGAAGAGGAAGTTCATAAAGTAAGAGAAAATTAAATTATGGGGTGCGTGGGTGGCTCAGTCAGTTAAAGATCTGCCTTCAGTTCAGGTCATGATTCCAGGGTCCTGGGATCAATCCCCTCATTGTTGGGTTCCCTGCTCAACACAGGAGTCTACTTCTCCCTTTCCTCAACCCCTCCCCCTGCTTCTGTGCTTGCTCTCTAATAATTAAATAAAACTCTTAAAAAATTTTAAACTAAACTAAGTAAATAAATAAATAAACTAAAAAAACCAAAAGCATTTAAAAATAAAAAAAATTAAACTAGGTAGAGTTCTACCTTTTAGATACGGATTTTTATTTATTTATTTATTTATTTAGTCTAAGAGAGATAGCAGTGTTAACAAAAACAAAGCCCCACCAAGCAACAATGTCAAATAATACATTTTTAAGTATTAAAAACAACACAGTGGAATTGGTCGAAACTTGACTCTGCATAGACTTTAATAATTCAGTCATGTTTAGTTGTGCTGATCGCTGTATTTATAAGGATAACAGTGATGAAGTTATGTTAATTTGCAAAGACTTTGTAAAATAAGAAAATGTTAACAAGGAAAGGAAAAGGCCTAATATGTGGCATTGTACTGGGTATTAAGAATACAAAAATAAGACAGACACAGTCCTGCAGTCAATCAGCGTAGGACAGATGGTGGTGGGGGAAGACATACGGCCAGAACATTTGAGAAAACTTGGTTAAGTGGATGCTATGGAAAACACAAAAGGACATCCAGTCTGGAAGGTGGCAGAAGACACTGAGAGACAGGGAGGTCAAGATTGAAGAGGCTCAGGAAATGCTCTTGGGGGAAATGACATTTGTTCCAAGCCAGAAGAGGTGAGAAAAGATTTTGAAGCAGCAAGAGCAACACGAACAAATGAAAAAAACTCCTGTGGCAAAGGTGTCCCCAACAAAATTTTCAGATTTCATGAGGAAAAATACCCCCAAAGTAGGACTAGTTGAGTCATGTCTCTACCACTTATTAGCTTATTTTGTGATCTTGAGGAAGTTACCTTTTCTGTGCCTCAATATCTCATCTCTAAAATAAGGATAATTGAAGTTCCTATATTATAGGATATTGGGAGCAGTCATTAAAATATGTAAAATACTTAGAATAGAGCAGGGCACACAGCAAATTCTATAAAAGTTAGTTGATATTGTCATTATTTTCAACTTTTCCTTCTTCTTCTTCCTCTTTTTCTTCCCCTTCCTCCTCCTCCTCTTCCTGTTCTTCTTTTGCTTCTCTTCCTCCTCCTTCTCCTTCTTCTTCTTCATCACATCATCGTCATCAACACCAGCAGAAATTTACTGCAAAATTGTTCTCCAAAAGGGTAGCACTATATTGTTAGCAGTAATGTATGAAGTTACAATTTCACTTAAAACAAACAAACAAACTTTACTTCTTCAATAGCAACAAATTGCTTCAAGTTTCTTTGAAGAAAGAACAAACTGGATAACTTCTATATGCATAAACTGTCTCTGTTCTACTCATATTTATCTACTGGGAACTTTGTATTTTCTAATCAAATTGCAGAGGATATAGATGTAGTAAAAATATGGACCTTTTGTCCACCATGTTGACTACTAACATATTTACCATATATATTAGGGATTCCCTAATATAGGGAATATTCTCACACTTTTCACACCACTTTTTTTTTTTTTTTAATTTAAGGGAAGGTATTTGTCAAAATGAAACATATTTTCCTCAATGATCTATTGTCTTAAACTAAGAAAGGTCAACTTTAGCCATAAAAGGATAGATACTCATCAATATTTTCTTGTAATTAAAAAAATATTTAATCCTGTAATGCATCTGGAAGGTTTTAGAATTAAGGAAGCAGTGATGATCTAAAGGGATTTTTCTCTAAATGTTATACCAATTTTCCAAACAGAACTTATTGAATAATTCATCCCTTTTCCTTTAGCTCCTTTAAAGGTCTATGTGATGACACAAATTCCAATAAAACATTATCGATAATTGGCTCTTTGGCTCTACTTCTCCGCTCAGAAGCCTCTTCTCAAACTTGGGCAGGCAGGCCAAAGTTCTTATTTCGTGATGGTGGGAGAAAGGACCACATAGCAATTAGAAAGTTGTTGTGGACTGAATGTTTGTGTCCCCCTAAAATTCCTGTGTTGAAGACCTAACCCCCATGTGACTTTATTTGGAGATGGAACCTATGAGGAAGTGCTAAATGTTAAATGAGGTCAAAATGGCTGGTACCCTTATAAGAAGAGAAAGAGATACCAGAATCTGCTGTCTCTGCCATGTAAGAAAACAATGAGAAGGTGGCCATCTGCAAGACAGGAAGTGGGCCCTCACTGGGATCCAAATTGGCTTGATCTTAGACTTCCTAGCTTCTAGAACTATGAGGAAATAAATTTCTGTTGTTTAAGTCAATCAGTTTATGGTATATTATTATGGCAACCAGAGCAGACTAAAATAAGGATCATTTGGTACTTTCCTATTTCAATGTATGGTTCAGGTTTTGTTTGTGATAATCTATTTCCCACAAGTCTCATAAATGAAAATAGTTTTCTCCTTTTTTTCATAGGTAATTGGAAGATGATTGAAAAGATAGGAGTTTTTGAAAATTAACAATAGCTTGAATTTCACAGCATTACGATATGGTTTTAACAAACCAGAATCTCTTTCTCTTCTATCTGCTACTGGCTGAGTTGTGATCACTTCCCTCCTCCTCTCAAACTCATATGCTAAAGTCCTAACCCCAAAGACTCAGAATGTGATCCTAATTAGGGATATGGCCTTTAAAAGAGGTAATTAAGGAAAAAAATACTACTAATAAAAAATAAAAGAGGTAATTAGGGTAAAATGAATCATATAGATAGCCATAATCCAGTATAACTGGTTTTAGGAGAAGAGATTAGAACAGACATACAGAAGGAAGACCATGAGAAGACACAGGATGATGGCCATCTACAGATCAAGGAGAGAGGACATAAAAGAAACCAACCTTGCCAACATCTTGATCTTGGACTCAGCAAGGCATGTGCTTTGGCTACAAACTTTCCCAATTTCATTTTATTCCTGGGTTTCTTTCTAGTGTAAAATCTCTTATATTAAAAAAGGTGAGAATTCTGGTTAAACTGTTATTACTGCCTTATAGTTAACAGTCTTCTGCTGTCCTTCGTATAAGTTCTGAGTATTTTTTATCAAGGATATTATCAGATATTTTATAGTTTGGGCTGAAATTGGGAGCATAATCATTTAAAAACCCTATTTATTAACTGATTTTTGCTGGTGGTTTTTTTTCCCCCTTAAATAAGCATTTCTTCCATTACTGCATTCAACCACTTCCTAATTCTTTACTAATACAGTTTTTCAACTGATCTCTGGAAAATTCTGGATATCAAATTATAAAAGCTAAAAATTATAATAATTTTATCTCTTCCTATCTAAAATCTACAACTCTTATGTCTGTTCATATTTTATTACTTGACTGAAACTTTCAAAAATATTAAATTTTAATGGTGGCAGTTGACATCTCTGTGGTTTTTTTGGGGGGGGGGGTTGTTTTTTGTTTTTTGTTTTTTTTATCCCCAGGAATAGGAATGCCTCTAATGTTTCATCACTAAGTATTAGACCAGTTTAAGATAAATAGAAGTGTTCTTCTGTTAAAAAAAAAAAAAAAGGAACATAAATTGAATTTTATCAAAACATTTTTTAGCATTTACTGAGAGGAATTAGAAAACTATTTGATTTGTGAATATATTAGTTAATAGCCAAAGTGGCTTGTGGACAGAAACCTGCCTATAAATATTCGAAAGAGATCAAATGACAGGCCTTAGATTTAGATGTAAATTTTTGTGTTGTCAGTATACAGCTGGGATTTAGTAGCATATGATCAGAGGAGATCACCTAAGTAGTGGGTGCATGAGTTCAAGAAAGAACAAAACTATCATGCCTGTGCTGAGCAAATCCAGCCCATTTTTAACCCTAGATGAACAAATGTTCCAGAGCCTCCATAAATCAAGTTTCTCTTCTCTAGATGAAAAAATACTGAGAAACAAACAAGCATAAGCCATGGAACAAGAAGAGGCTAAGAGTGTGGGCTTTCATGCCGGAATGTCTAGATTCAAATGCAGATCACTCACTTCTGTAGCCTTGAGAGAGATACCTTAAGTCTCAGCCTTTTCATCTATAAAATGGGGTAATAATAAGTTTCAATTTTTAAAATACACTTAGAGCTCTACATAAATGCTGATTTTTCTCACTTTTTTGAAAAAACCACCTGAACATCCTTTCCTGTTGTCTTTTCACTGAGCTTTAAGATGAACTTCAGATTTAATCAAAACATAAACCACTTTTGTGCTCACCTCAGCAGCATATATACTAAAATATAAACCACTTTTTCTGCATATAGTTTCCTATGAACCATAAAGGGCTTCGAGAGGCCACTATAGAAATGTGAAGCCCTTGAAGTTTATTTACCATTTAGCCTAAAAATTAATAGTTATAAGCCAGATAGACTAAAGAAGTATAAGCAGGTCAGAGTGGAAACAGTAACCACTCTTGAAGAGTTCTGCTGCACATAGAGCAGTAAAAGATGACAGTAGAAGAGGAAATGTGGGGCCAAAGAAGCTTTGTCATTTGTTTTTTCAACAAAATAAATTCAGCCCATCTGTATGCTTTTGGAAAAGATCCAATGGAGCAGGGAAACAGCACAAAGAGAGAGAACAAACACTTGGAGTAATGTGCTTAGTAGGCAGAGTAGTTAGGATCTGTCACACAAGTGGAGGAGTTCTTAGATAAGAACATGCAGAAGAACGGGAGGGAAGGAAGAGGATGTGCAAAGATACAGGCAGGTGGGTAGCTTTCTTGGTAGAAACATGTGGAAATCTTCTGATTGTTTCTCTTTTCTCTTTGAAAGTAAGCTCATTAGCTGATAAGGAGATGGGGAGGGGGTGATGGAGATCTGGAGACAGTGGTAAGCATGAAAGAATCATCTATACAAGTGTACCCAGAATGGCCTCTTGTGCACTATTTCTTTTATAATATTAAAAGTAATAAATTGGGCACCTGGGTGGCTCAGTTGGGTAAGCGTCTGCCTTCAGCTCAGATCATGATCCCAGGGTCCTGAGATTAAGCCCCACATCCAGCTCCCTGTTCAGCAGGAAGTCTGCTTCTTCCTCTCCCTCTGCTGCTCTCCCTGCTTGTGATCTCTCTCTCAAATCAAGTCTTAAAAAAAGTAAAAATTTTATTTTATTATTATTATTTTTTAAAGATTTTATTTATTTGACAGAGAGACACTGAGAGAGAACATGAGAGGGGGAAGGTCAGAGGGAGAAGCAGACTCCTTGCTGAGCAGGGAGCCTGATGCGGAACTCGATCCCGGAATTCTGGGATCATGACCTGAGCCAAAAGCAGTCCTTAACCAACTGAGCCACCCAGGTGCCCTAAAAAGTTTATTTTAGAACATGTTTAGTATAGCCCTATTGGCTTCAGGATCAATACAAACTAATTAGCATCATATCAAAGACTATTCTTCATTTGTCTTCTTCATAAACCTTAATCTCATCTCCTGTCATATTTTCAGGACAGTCTCTATTCCATCTTTATCAATTACATAACAGTTCTCCTCAAATGGCATTATGTTTAATGCCCCTGTGACAGACTGTATTTTCCAAAGACGACTGAAATAATATATCCCATCTCCTATATTCTTCTGTACTGTCAACTTGATAAGTAGAGTTTCCTTCTACAGCCCCTTGAATCTGTGACTGTTTTGACCAATAGAATACAGTGGAATCGATATTGTACTGGTTCTGGGAGTAGCCCTTAACTGGACTGGCAGTTTCTATCACTTGTGCCTTTTGAAATGCTTGCTGTTGGGATACATTTTCTTGGAACCCAGGCACCATTTGTGAGAAGCAAAAGCTACAAGAGCCAGGAGTAGGTATCTCTGATAGGCAGTATTCTGCCAGACTCCCAGCCAACAGCCAGTAACAAATATTGGCTATGTGAGTAAGTCATTTGGGAATGTTCATCCCAATTCAACCTTCAGATAACTCTGATCCAGACATCTGACTGTAATCACATGAGACCCCAGTTACTAACTTCTCAGGTGAACCCAGTCAATCCACAAAATTGTGAGATAATTTGCTAAATCAAGCTCCAAAGTTATTAGGTGGTTTGCTCTGCAGCAATAGATAACTAGAACTATTCAATGCTGATGTGGTAGAGAGCAGTTGTCATAGCAATAGTGGTACTGGTGGATAGATGATTTAGGAAGAAATGATATGCTATATAATCTTAGCAAGTGACTTAAATTCCTAAAATCCATATTTCTATCAATGGGGATAATAATGACTTCACCTGGCATAGTTCCTGGCTTTATTTAAAGAAGGGGTATATATTTCTGGCCACTTCAGCTTAGAGTTTAGCTTTGGCCCATGGAGGAAATAACTTACTTGTCCATCATTTTACCTTTTCTTTTTATACGCACGTACCAGTTCCTCCCCGTAAGATTTACTGATAATACCATTTGTTGGGCTTACATTTTACTAATGGGCATGGTTATTGAATTGCATGCGTATCTGTGACTGTGACCTGCATTGCTGTGCATTTGACCTGTTTTGTCTGTAACTGGATAGATGAGAAAATTCCAGCTAGTCTTGCCAATGCAACTCTTTGGTAAGTGCACTCACAGTTCCCGGCAAAAGCCAGTTATATATATCCCAGATATAGATGTGGAGACATAGGAAGCTACTTCAGCCTTAGGACAAAGTAGTGTTCTCCAATCAAGCTTTAAAAGAGCATTGGGTACTTAAGAAAAATAGCATTTCATTTATCATATGATTACTAACTGTGTTTGTTCATGGCTTCCCCAACAGAAAAGTATAAATGGATTTAAGAACCAAAGTCCAGGGGTACTCCGGTGCCTCAGTTGATTAAGCCTCTGCCTTTATAGCTCAGGTCATGATGCCAGGGTCCTGGGATCGAGCCCCACATCAGACTTCCTGCTCAGTGGGAAGCCTGCTTCTCCCTCTCCTCCCCACTCATGCTCTCTTTGCTATCTCTGTCTTTCTCTCTCTCTCTCTCAAATAAATAAAATCTTAAAATAAAACAAAACTCTACCACCTTAACCTAAGAAACTCCTTTAGCATTCAGTTCAAACCCTGCCTCCTCTGGAAAGGCTGCCTTTATGTCTTCATCCAAGTTGTGTTAGGTTTCCTTAACTAAGTTTCCATTTCTCCTTACATCTCTTCTAATATTCACATTTTGTTTGATACTTTCTCCCTATAGTCAATGAACCTCTTCAAAATAGGGAAAGGTCTTCCATTCAAAGTGTTGACACATGGCAGGGTCTCGATATTTGTAGAATGAATTAATATCTTACATACATTATAAATTTTAAGTTTATATGGATATGTGGGTATCACCACACACCCTACCCTTATCATTCTTCTAAAGCAAATAGCCAAAACCTAGCTAAAGATTTTCAAGTTATAGCCAAATCCAGAAGTTAAGATACAAGGGGTATTACTTGCGTTAAATGGAAAATTTGTGGCATTTTATTACTTACCAAAAACAATAATGTATTGGTGTCATGTAATAAAGGTTTTACTAACTGTTGAATGAACATTTTGAATTTAAGTAGATGAATAATTATGCCTTAACAGGTTTGATACTGAAATATTAGTTTTAAAAGTCTCTATAATAAATTATTATTAATGCTGCCAAAAAGCAGTACTGAAACCTTGGTACTATTATTTCCTATGTATTTAATGCACTGTAAATATCTTGGCAAAATAAACAATAATTATATAAGAGCCACATATAAAAATATTTACTTATATACCTTCATCATCAGTATGGAGTTTGGCTTCCAGTTCTGCTATCTTGTGTCTTATTTCAAGCATTGATAGTTGCACTATATCCCTATTATTAAAAATATCTTGTTATGATCTAATTATAATGTATAAATAATAACATATAATAACACACCACTACTTTAGGAACAATTTATTATGAATCATCACTTATTGAAGGCATGGTTGAGGATCCGAAATCAGGCAAATGGAGACTTCTGATTACCAAGGTCCATACAGACCCGAATATGCACTAAAGCTCAGAAGCCCCCTGGTGACCTTTAGAAACCCTTTACTCTTAACTTAAATATGATCCCAAGAAGTTGTTATCTGGTTTCTCAAGGCCTAAAAAATTAACTAGGATGAGAGAATGGGATAGCTAGGGCAACAGGTAACTGAAAACCTGAAACAAAGAGTAAAAGGGGAACTAATAAAAAAATAAAATATAAAAAAATATATAAATATAAATAAAAATTTAAAAATTAAAAAAACCCAGTAATTTTAAAAAACCCACATACACACAAATAGCATTCCAGAAATTATCTATTTAGGACATCAGTACAATAGCACATTAATTATCAAAATATGGCAGAATCATTTATGCACTATGTACTTTTGATTGCCTATTATGTCAAGGCATTGTGATAAATGCTGAAAATACTACAGTGAGTACATGAACTGAACAATGACACTAACAGTGGCTAACATCCATCGAGTGCTTATTATAAACTGATGTTAAGTGCTTTACACACTTTTCATTCAATCCTGGCAACAACCACATGGGGCATAATGATTTGCACACCAATCTTAGAGTTGAGTGAACTGAAGCTTAGTGGTTCATTAACTAGCCCAAGATCATGTAGTTACTCAGTAGTAAGAGCTGCAATTTAAATTTATGCAGGATTCCTCTAAAGTGCTTGCTTTTTTTTTTTTTTTTAAAGATTTTTTATTTATTTATCAGAGAGAGAGGGGGGAGCGAGCGAGCACAGGCAGACAGAATGGCAGGCAGAGGCAGAGGGAGAAGCAGGCTCCCCGCCGAGCAAGGAGCCTGATGTGGGACTCGATCCCAGCACGCTGGGATCATGACCTGAGCCGAAGGCAGCTGCTCAACCAACTGAGCCACCCAGGCGTCCCTAAAGTGCTTGCTTTTATACTCTACTGACTCAGGGAACATTCCCAGAATGTAAGCATTCTCAGAATGCTTACCGCTTAATATTAGGCCAAGAAATAACCAAGCAATTAAACAAGTGTTGTTAGAGCTACAACAGAGGAAAGCACAGGAAGCTTTAGGGGCACAGAGGTGACTATAAATCTCATGGGGCCTGCTGGTGAGACTGTGGGTATCAAAAAAAACCCACTTAAAATGTCTCAAAGATTTAATAAAAACTATGATATGGAGTATTTTTAAAAAGTACACAGGAGGAGCATTATTTTTACAAAATGTCACCGTTTCATAATTTCTCCTCAAGGGATATTAAGACAAGCATAACTAAACAAAACCTTTGTTTTGAAAAAAGCTCAGAAAAGCTGAATTTAGCGGAACATGAAAATCAAAGACATATTTCAGCATTACAGTATATGCACACCATACACTCCATCTGACTTGATGCTAAAGACAGAAGATCCTACCTCATAATCTGCCTATTTTTATTTTATTTTATTGCCAAGCAGTCAAAGAGGCAAATGAATCTTTCCTACAAAACAGTTTCTACAAGTCGCCGGACTGCCGGGGTATTAATCACATTGCTGGCGTCACATCGACCTCAGTGGCTCCAGCTTTCAACAGCAGGGCACACACATGGGCATCTCCTCAGGAGGCGTGTACCTGAACCAGACACCCGCGTGGTAGCCCGCGCGCCGCCCTCCAACTCACTTCAAATGGATTTCTTCCAGTAACTCCATTATAAGGCGGTAGGTGCTCACACCGTCGAAGTTATCGCCTCTCCCTTCGTCCATACTGTGGGATCAGAAACGCCCCTATGCCCTTCGCCTTTTACAGCTAAGACCACAAGACCTGAAGGGACATCCAGAACCTGGGAGGGCGGGTATTGTCAGGAGCTGCGGTCATGGTGTACTCACAGTCGCCGGCTCCCGGGCGCCTCGCAGTGACGTCACAGGGCATCGCCCCGGGGGCGGAGGATGGCTTGCAGACCTAGTGCAGGAATGGGACAGTTTCCGCCGCCACCGAGTGTAGCTAAAACGGAAAAAGGTCTCATTGTCCTGGAAAGACGGTGTCAGAAAAGCGCCTCTCAAGGCCCAAAAGCTGGGGCCCCATTCCTTTTTCCAGGTGGAAGGAGGATGTTTACCAGCTGCATGGCTGACTGTAAGGGAGTAGGGACTGTTGGTCTTGGTGCTTTTTTTTTTTTTTTTTTTTAAAAACACTGACCCAGGCCTGATGTTTACTTTACTCATATCCCTTGTTAGGGAAATGCGGAATCCAAGAATGGCAGTGCCTTTCTTCAAGTTTACTGCATACTACAGGCTCTGGTTCGGAGTGCCTGAGGAGCAGACTTTGAGAAGGCAGGGCCTGAACTCTGAGTTGCCAGTACAGATTATTCTTTGTTTTGCCAAATCTGCGGACTGTCCGTGTACAACTGCTTGAAGTTTCATGCTTATATTTGTAATCACAAATTTTGCATTCTGCTCCTGACATGTCTGTGCTTTAGTATTATCCCTGGCTCCCATCCATCTTTGAGTAGAAAGATGGGCTGCCTTTACCTCTGACTTCTCTGTTACATTTTCCATATCCTGAATCAATTTAAGAAGTGTGAGCATGGGACATTTTCTGACACAAATCAGCACAAGTACTCTGGTAAAGAATTTCTTTATTCTGCTTATTGCTTTGTCTTTAGTGTTGAGAAGAGTGACCCATGGTAGTGGTCAGTATATACATATCGGTTATATCCGTAGGATACTCTTTCAAAGATTTTTTTTTTAAGCATAAAAAGCATACTTGGTAAATGCTTGTTTCATTGGGTTGCTGCTTACCAGCATACTTATGGAAACTTGATCATTTGTGGGAAAAATCGAAAAAACCTTTGAACCCATGGTTGCTATACTTAAAGTTTGTATAAAATAGTAGAATGGTTCATTAGATAACATGCTGGAAATAAGGCAAGTCTTCAATTAAAAAATGGGTTTTAAAAGAGCGAGGGGAGATTCTGGAAATTTGGAAAGACTGTAGTGGGGGATATTTTAAGCATGGGGACAATTCAGAATTTAATTGTTTGAATTGAACATCAAGTGTAGTAAGTAGCACATTTGGTACCTGTTTAGTGTCAAGAACCCCCCAGATTAGTAGGTGAAAAGAGAATTTGAAGCATTTTGAGAAATTAACTCAATTAATAACAATTGAGGGTTTATTACGTACAAAGTGATTTGTAAGAAATGCTAAATAGGTTCATCGCTTTCAAAAAATCCTATAGTTAATTTTAAAAGTTTAATATGGAAGAATTCCATCAATTAAGTCATGGAGTATGGCAATTCTTTACTCCCACTTTTGTGCTCAGCCTAAGACAGGTTGTGGGGAGCAAGTTGCAGGGCTCAGACACTCACCAGTGTCTATTCCCAGCCTTGGTGGCTTTCTTTGTTCTTATCCAGCCAGAATTCTTAGTTTCTGTCTCTCACAGACTGAAGGGGTGAGGATGGAAGTGAGCTGGGGATGTTTTTTTGTTCTCTGGTTTCTTTACAGAACCCTCTGCCTCTTTGGGTCAGAAGGGTCAAGAATTCTCTTCACCTCTAATGTCACTTCTAGATCACTACTCTTCCATCCTCATGTAAAAACCCACTCCCTTTTTAATTAAAAGAAAACTAATTCCAGAAGTTAACATAGTGTTATATTAGTTTCAGGGATGTAGTGATTCAACAATTCTATACATTACTCAGTGCTCATCATAAGTGTACTCTTAATCCCTTTCATCTATTTTGCCCATCCGCCCACCTACCTTTCCTCTGGCAACTATCAGTTTGTTTATACTTAAGAATCTGGTGGGTTTCTTTTGTTTTGGTCTTTTTTGTTCATTTGTTTTGTTTCTTACATTCCATATATAAGTGAAATCATATGGTATTTATTCTTTCTCTGACTTCCTTCACTTAGCATCGTATTCTTTACAACCATCCATCCAGTTGAAAATGGTAAAGTTTCATTCTTTTTTCTGAGTAACTTTCCATTACATGTATTATATAATGTCTTCTTTATCCACTCATCTATAGAAGGAATTGTGGGCTGCTTCCATAATTTGGCTATTGTCAATAATGCTGCAGTAAACAAACGTAAATCTTTTTAATTAGTGTTTTTGTATTCTTTGGGTAAATACCCAGTAATAGAATTACTCAATCATATGGTAGTATTTTTTTGTTTTTTGTTTTTTTTTTTAAGGAACCTCCATGCTGGCTGTACCAGTTTGCATTCCCACCAACAGTGCACAAGTGTTCTCTTTTCTCCACACCCTTGCCAACACTTGTGTTTTTTAGTTTAGCCATTCTGACAGGTGTGAGGTGGTATCTTATCTTGGCCATCGGTGTGTCTTCTTTGAAGAAATGTCTGTTCATGTCTTCTGCCCATTTTTTAAAAAAAATATTTTATTTATTTATTTGACAGACAGAGATCACAAGTAGGCAGAGAGGCAGGCAGAGAGAGAGAGAGGAGGAGGAAGGCTCCCCGCTGAGCAGAGAGCCCGACACGGGGCTCGATCCCAGGACCCTGAGACCATGACCTGAGCTGAAGGCAGAGGCTTTAACCCACTGAGCCACCCAGGCACCCCATCTTCTGCCCATTTTTAATTGGATCACTTGGCTTTCTGGTGTTGTTATAGAAGTTCTTTATATATTTTGGATACTAATCCTTTATTGGATATCATTTACAAATATATTTTCCTATTCAGTAAGTTGTCTTTTAGTTTTGTTTCCTTTGCAGTGCAGAAGCTTTTTATTTTGGTATCCTCTTAATAATGGAGTTTTTATGGTTTCAGTTCTCACATTTAGGTTAGAACCATTTTAGGTTGATCAATTTTGAGTTTATTTTTGTGTACAAGTGATCCAGTTCCATTCTTTTGCATTATGGCTGTCCAATTTGCCCAGCACCATTTGTTGAAGAGACTATTCTTTTCCCCATTGCATATTCTTGCTTCTGTTGTCAAATATTAATTGACAATGTAATCATGAGTTTATTTCTGGGCTCTCTATCCCATTACGTGTTGATCTTTGTATCAGTACCCCACTATTTTGATTACTATAGCTTTGTAGTATATCTTGAAATCTGAGATTGTGATACCAGTTTTGTTCTTCTTTTTTAAGATTGTCTGGCTATTTAGGGTCTTTTGTGGTTCCATACAAACTTTAGGATTATTTGATCTAGTTCTGTGAAAAATGCTGTGAAAAAATCCCTATTTTGATAGGGATTGCATCAAATCTGTAGATTTCTTTGGGTAGTATGGACATTTTAACAGTATTTGTTCTTCCAATCCATGGGCATGCAGTATCTTTCCATTTGTTTGTGTCTTCAATTTCTTTCAATGTTACAGTTTTCAGAGTAAAGACCTTTCACCTCTTTGGTTAAGTGTATTCCTAGGTATTATATTTTTGGTGCAACTATAAATGGCATGCATTCCTGATGTAACAACCTTCTACTCCTTCTCCTTGTTTCTACCCAGAGACTTCACAGTCATTCCTTATCTACTGACTTTGACATTAAAAATGTCTTTCCATGGAAAGTTTTCCCATAACCTTGCCCTTTAACTTGCAACTCTCATCGCTTTAATCTCCCCTCCACTTTCATAGCTATAAATACTCTGAATCCTGTCACCAGAGTGGCTTTACCTGAGAAAACTTAAGTTCAAAAACTGCTATCAACCAAAACCTCATTCTTTCAGCTCCCAATTCAGTTACTCCCTAAAGAGCAATGTTTTATTAACTAATTGTCTGTGGAGCTTCTTAAATCTGTAAACGCCGGGGCCCTATCCCTTTTCACAGCGATCTTGCTTCCTTAACAGCACACTCTAGCAATTTGCTCCTCAGCTGGCTTCCAAAATGGATTGGGGTGTGTGTGTGTATGTGCCTATGTAGAGGACACTTGCCATTAGTCACTGTTTCCTCTTAATGAACAGCTTTCAGGGTGATCAAATTATTTCTTCATATGTGACAATTTTTTGCATAGAATACATCTGAAGATATTATTTGGGGGGGGGCGCCTGGGTGGCTCAGTGGGTTAAAGCCTCTGCCTTCAGCTCAGGTCGTGATCCCAGGGTCCTGGGATTGAGCCCCGCATCGGGCTCTCTGCTCAGTGGGGAGCCTGCTTCCTCCTCTCTCTCTGTCTGCCTCTCTGCCTATTTGTGATCTCTGTCTGTCAAACAAATAAATAAAATCTTTAAAAAAAAAGATATTATTTGGGGCCTTCCCCCCAACCTAATCTATGTTCTTAAAGATATTCAGCTTTCTATATCTTTAAATATGAATAGAAAAAAATTTTGACGAAAACAAGCTATTCAGAAATAACAGTGAGCCAATTCCTCGTAACCTCTTTATACACACACAGGCATGCACATTTTTATTTCTCTCTCCTAATGGTTCTGTTTCTCTGGAACACTCTAATATAGAAGCTATACTTATAAAGATTATGTCTATTAATCTAAAATAGCAACCCACAACCAAATGAGCAGAGCAGAATGAAGTAAAATGGACAACTAAATACAAATCCAATTTTTGACAAATCCAGTTTTGCTGACCACTGCTCTAAGTTAACTTTGTAAACTTTAGGGTCCATTATTTGTCATTCCACTTCTCAAATTTAAGGCAGAGATTAACTGGAAGCTATTTACCAATTCAGTTTTATTTCCACATTATCCTTAGCCTTAGGGAAAGGATCCATTAATTCTAGGTGTTCCCAAAATACAATCCTGTGCATACATTTGAGGCCAAGTAATTCAGAAACAGTTTATTCATAAAGGGTGTTTTTAAGACAGTTTCAAATAAGGTCTAACAAACTAAGTAGCCATTAAACTAAAGTATCGAGAAATATCAGAATGGACAATAGCTATGAAAATCAATACCAATCATTTATAATCAGTAAACAAAAATAAAATGCCATTAGGTATTTACTTATGTATTTGTACCTTATAGGTCTGTGAATGTCCTGTCTTCTGACAGAGTGGAAACCATTATACCTCACCCACCATGGATTAAGCCTGAATTCTTCACATTCTTAACCATGATTATAAATAGAAGCTTTTCTAATAATTTATTGGCTTTAACATAAAAATTCCAATGACTAAATCCCAAAATAAAAATACATTTACCATCTAAAAAATTCTGTTTATATTTTTTATACAAATTTAGCCTCTTGGAGTAACTTAAAGAAATAGATATGGTAAAATAATTTCCTTAAGTACTTTTTTGTCCAATTAAGGTGATGATATTCACAAATTTTAATACGATTATCAATCATATACCAAAACTTCCTAGGCTCCTAGTAGATCAATACCAGTCTAAATCTAGAAGATTAAAAAAAAAAATCTTTGTATTCATTCTAAATGAGAAAGACCACCCCCCTTCCTAACAAAGATATAAGCTACCAAATAATTTTATAGAACCTTAACTTATTTTTCATGATTAAAAAAGTCTTTTAAACGTTATCTGAGAATTCTTTTAGTTTAGGATTATAATTATTTATAGCTTACACACTGAAAATTCTGATAAGCACCTAGGGGGGGAAAAATCCACAATTAGTGCAAAGGCAGCAGACAATATTTTAAGTCATTCTTTCAAGTACAACTAGAGCTAAGGTTACTAAATGCCAAATTTTATGTAAATATATAATTTCCTATCTTGTTTTTTGAAAGACAGCAAATACAAAAATAGTTTAACATCAGGTTTAATGAGGTTTATAGCACATGTATTATTAATCTTATTTTAACTGCAAAAATATTTCAGCCACATTTAGAAAAAATAATGAGAATATAACCCTATATTCTAAAGGCCATATGCAAGAATACTGATTCTTTTCCTTGTAAATAGAATACATGCTATAAAGCTTATGAAACAGTCACTTCATAGGAATGAATACATTTTTAAAACACTGATTAATCTCTGGGGAATTCCACTTTTGCCTATTTAACAAAAATGTATCCACCTTGTAAGGCTTTGGTATAGGTGATGCACAGCACTTCCATCATTTCTCTTTCTTCTTTGCCTCACTCTTCTCTAGTTCCTTTGTCTGCTCACCCTTCTCCCTTTTCATGTTTACGTTTGCTCTTCCTTCTTGATTTCTTCCCTTAGAATTATCAACTATTTTATAGTCTTCAAGGAGTGTTTGTCCTGTTTCTTTTGCAGTTTTCTTCACCATTGCTTTGATACCAATGTTGTCAATATTATAGGCAGTTACACCAACATTGATGGCAGAATCTACTGCATCATGTGTAGCTTCTCCAGCAGTATGCCCATATCTTTAAAAGAAAAGATTAGAAAAAAAGTGTAATGAAATTATAAATATAAATTAAGATCTTTTGAATTAGTGTTAAATAGTCCCATGTTTAGTATGTTATTCCTGAAAGCAAAATCAAAGGTTATGTTTCAAGTTAATTAATAACTTAAAACACAGTAAAGAATAAAATCAAACTGTGCCAAGGCTGCATTTCTCCTTTAGCAAAAACTGTGAAAATAAACTCAGGCTAGCTGAGATTTATTTAATAAAGACGGTTTATGTTGAAGAATAAAATGTAAATTATAATAAAGTTTATTCATCAGTCACTATTTCCCTTTTTTTAACCCACCCCTTCTGGAAAGAGAGAATTTTCAATGAAGCAACTATAAGGCCAAAGAATCTATAGTCCCTATAAATGGTTTTGAGTTCTACCTTAACTAGACTTTGGTTAGGTCTTTTATTTTTATTTTATTTATTTTTTAATGAGGGATAGTGGGTAGGATGAGAGAGGTGAGAAGCAGGAGAGGGAGAGGAACCTTAACCAGGCTCCAGGCCCAGAGCAGAGCCCGACAGGGAGCTTAATCTCACAAACTTGAGATCATGACCTGAACAGAAATCTAGAGTCAGATGTTTAACCGACTAAGCCACCCAGGCGCCAGAATCTGAGGCTGTCCTTAAGCAAAGATTTTACAACACTTCCTCCCTCACTCCACTCTGCTGCAGACTGACTGACCTTCTTATGTTCTTTGAAGCCATCAAACACACATGAGCCACCTTAAGACCTCTGTATTGGCTGAAATCTGCCTAAACTATTCTCACCCTAGGTATTCACATGTCTCACTGCCTAAGCTTCTTCAAATCAGCTAATTGTCTTCTCACTATCTCACCTATTTCAACTGCCTTACTCCATATGCTCTACCCCACTGCTCATCAATCTGTCCTTAAGCTGTTCTTATTGTTTAACTTATCACCTGCTACATACTATAGAACTTAGAAACTCCCATTGTTTTTGCTTTGCTTATTGTCATGCCAGAATAGAAACCCTATTAGAAAAAGGACTCTGCCATGTTCTTTAATGTATCCTATGCAGTGAGAACACTGCCTGACATTCAATATTTGTTGAATGTATAGATTTAATTCCTGCCCTATCAACACAGTTTCTAGTAATCAAATGTATAGCAAAGTGCTTGGGAAATTATAAAAGCACTATACAAAAGTAGTCCTTATTGACAATTACCAATATCTGTGCTTAATACTGTTTCCATAAGAAAATACAAGTTAAAGGCCTACACAAAGATACTAAAAATTATCCCACTGCTGTTTCTCTTTACCCTTTTCAAAGTACCAGGTTTTTTCTTGCCTAGCAATAACCAACAAAAAGGCAACATTTTACATTTTTCTCCAGGACACACTGAAATTTCCTAGGTGATTTGTGATCTGTATCTGGACATTTTGTCTTAATACTGGATCTGTCCTTTGAATTCCCAAGTCCTCTATTATGATTACTCTGGCCTGGAACAGTGGATTGTGATCCTACTAGCTTGCTCATGCTTTTTTTTTTTTTTTCCCAATCTCAGTGCCAGAAGTGTGAATCTTATTATGTTCCCGAATGAGGATTCCATTCATTCCTGTGCCTCATGTTAATAATTAGAACCAGAGGATGACAGAATCTACAGTTTGTCAAACTGTATAGCTATACCTTCTTTTAAAAAAAGATTTATTATTTAAGACAAAGCACATGTGCTTCGGGGAAGAGGCAGATGAAAAGGGGGAGAAATAATCCCAAAGCAGACTCCTCAATGAGTGCATGGCCATAGGGCTCAATACCAGGACCCCAAGATCATGACCTGAGCCGAAATCAAGGGTCAAATGCTTAACTGACTGAGCCACCCAGGGGACCCCATACCACTCTTGACTGGGGCTTTCTCACAGTTACCAGACACCAAAGCTTCCTTAACAGCCACCTGCCAGTACCTGTTGCTTTGCAGTCCCTCAACATTCCACAGCATTTGCTGATTTTGCAGAAGACATGGAACCTTCTCACTGTCAATCAAGCCCCCACAAATACTATCATCAGGTGGCAATGGCTAAAGCTAAATGAGAAGAGAGAGGTGACAGCAGTTTTTTAGCACTGGAAGAGTGAGCTTAACTCTTGGTTGAGCAGGTTTCTCTTAAGGCTTCTCTTTTCCATGTCTGTGTGAGCTATAAGGAAGTGACATGGTTAACTTAAGAATTTGGCCGTATCAGTGTTTGTGAATATAGGAAATCCTCCGATTCAGGACCTTTCACTTCCCTATTCTACTGATGCATTCTGATACCTCTAACTGCATTCATGATATTTTTATATGAAACACAATTCTAAAGGCTACATTATTAGTAGTAACGTGCTAAAAAGGAGTCTGTGTTGATACACTGAGGTTTTGTTTTCCCACACTATCTCCATTTCAGCAGCAATTCCTGTTAATTTGGTTAACAGTACCAAACTAGGAGTCAAAAAACTACATTTTAATACCAATTGTGCCCCAAACTAATCATATGATGTTGGTGAGGTCTCAACCTCTTTACATTTCATCAATTATTACTTCATTTAATAAAATGAAATATTTAAGTTAAAGCACTTTGAAAATTCCATTATACAATATGTGTAATTATTTTTAAAGACCTTATAAAATGGCTTTTAAGCAGTGGTGTTTATTTACTTTGATATATCCTCTCTATCATTTCTGCTTCCTAGTATGCCTTAGAACCAGTATTTTTGGCAGGAATCTGTTCTTCTCCTCCTTGATAAGTAACTGCTCAGTTCTTTTCTTCATTCAAACTATACTGTAGATTCAGACTATACTGCTAAAAACTAAAAAGCCGATTTCTGGTAAAAAGACGTTTGTTTTTTATTTCTTTTTAAAAAGTTTAATTATAGCTTATTTGATTTTATATGCCAAGTAACACTACCAATTGAAGAGAATTAAAAATGAATATAAAGTATGCTCTAAATAAGTCAATGAGACTTAATATACAATTTAAATGAGACTTTTCAGAAATTTCTCCAGAAAATATTCTGGAGCATGTTCAGAAATGTCTACAAAGACAACAAATTGGAAGTGATTCTATATTTCATTAATTATAACAAAATTTCAGTCATAATAAATTTCTAGTAAATCTGCCTAAAATTCAATTTACTTTACATGCAACCTTCAAAAATATTCTTGGAAATATTAATCTTAAATATTTGAAGTAGAAATAACATCTTCTTAGTCTATCCATCCAAGGCAGGTGGGTTGTGGCCAATTGAAGAAGGAATTTAAACTTTATCTTTTTTTTTTTTTTTAAGATTTTATTTATTTGTTTGAGAGAGAGATAGTGAGAGAGAACATGAGCGAGGAGGAGGTCAGAGGGAGAAGCAGACTCCCCATGGAGCTGGGAGCCCGATGTGGGACTCGATCCCAGGACTCTAGGATCATGACCTGAGCCAAAGGCAGTTGTCCAACCAACTGAGCCACCCAGGTGCCCCTAAACTTTATCTTGAAACTAATGGGAATGGCACAACCAAATTTATGTTTTAGATACCTCTAAGTCAGGTTGCATTGTGAATTGTAAGGGTGTAAGAGGAAGACAGAGGAACCAGTTAGGAAACAAGCTATAAGATGGATGAGAAATGATGAGGCTCTATTCTACAGTAGTGGTCATGAGACTGGAGAGGAAAAAAAATATAAAAAACAGGATTTAGCGAATGAACAGCTGTAGGGTGATGCAGTTGGGATTTATGAAGCTTAAAGTTTAAAACAAAAATTAACTGGAAACATAGATTTGAGAAGTTGTAACTATAGACACCAGTATAGATAATATCCACAAAGAACAGAAAAAGACTGCGCAAAGAGTGAAAGCTTAGAACCAATATTTAAAGAATGTATATGGAAGACACAACCCTGAGAAGCAGTCTGATAAGACAAAATTGAACTGTGAGTTAAATGAGAATACTGTTAAAATTTGTGGACGGCTGACCGTCCACAAGCAGTAAGTCTTTGAGCAAGATCAATCAGAAGGAGAGGCTACAGGGAGCATGTGATTAGACTTTATTCATGAAAAATGGAGGAAAATATCTAAGACATTAAAAAGACAAGTCTTTCAAATCTAAAGATAACATTAAATGGAACTCTCTGGCTAATATGATATACACTAAATCTGAAGCCAAACTGAAAGACAGACTTAACGATGAGTCAAAATCAAAAACAAGAAATTAAGCAAATGTAAATACAAAGTTCTTAGTTTTAGGTACATGTATCAACTGTCCAAAAATAAGACAAAGGCCCAGATTTTAAATAAAAGGTTCATTTTTTTAAAAAGCCCAAGTTTGATATGGGTCAATGTAGTAACAGCTACTAAAAAGATACACTCTGTGTTGTATGCCCTATTTCTCAAATGCTAAATATGACCAAATGAGGGAGGCAAATGCCACTGTATTCTATCTGGTCATAATACATAACACTACATTCAAATCTGGGTTCCATTTTGAGAAGAACACTGGTAAATGAAGGATTGGAAACCATACTATATATGGAATTAAAGGAACAGGGAGTATTTTGAAGTTAAGAAAAAGTTAAGTGGAACACATGATGATAATGTTTAAATACTTGTATAGTTACCATATGGAAAAGAGAAGGCTGATTTTATAGAACTCCTGAACAGATGCTATACAGAACTGGTTTTGGGTAATATGACATCTGCAAAAAGAATTACCATCAATGAATTTGGATTTGCCCCTTCACCTAGTGCAAATTTAAGGGGAATTTTAATTAAAATTCAATAAACCAATAAAATACTGTACAACTTGAAAAGGTAAATTCCTTATAGAAAAACAATTTTACTAAGCTTATTCTTCTGAAAAATAACACATTTTATCTTAGAATAAGATAAAATTTTAATAAGGGGAGGATCTAACTTTCTGAATTTATATGATTTTCCTCTATTTAATTTTTTAAAGTTTATTTTTTTTTTTTTTTTTAGTAATCTCTATTACCCAGTGTGGGGCTTGAACATAGGACCTCAAGATCAAGAGTCACACCCTCTTTTGACAGGGCCAGCCAGGCACCCCATCCTCTAAACAATTTCAAATGGGAAAAAAAAGGAGCTTAAAGCTGAAATTTAGAAGCTACGTAGAAGAGTGAGGAATTATTTAGTAGATACCATGCTGCAATTAAATACAGCAGATTTGAAGTTACTTATTTTTATTGTTCCTGTATGTCTTCAGGATCCTAAATTTAAAGACAAAAGTATTAATGTAACTGACAAAAACAGTCTTAATAAACAGTTCCTACATATTTACCTAAAAGTTTTAAGAATGTAATTATACAGCTCTTTAGATAAACCACTCATAATGAACATAATCTTTAATTCATAAAACCATGAAAGGAGGGGCAGGATGGCAGAGAAGTAGGAGACCCTGTTTCAACCAGTCTCCTAAAGTAAGCTAAGTATCACCAGAAAACTCTGAACACCCATGAAATCAGCCTGAGATTTAAGATTGTATACTTCTGGATCTCTACAGGGGCAGGAGATATAAGTGGAGAGGTGATGGGAGTGGGAACACTTGGACAGATACTGGAGGATAACAGAAGAGGGAGGGAGCCACCAGAAGCAAACCATTTGAAAGTAATACCCCAATACGAAAGTGCCCTGTGATTGGGGACCAGCATTAACTTGGAGACTGGTTAAAAGCACTCAAAAAAAAGCAAAAGATCTTGAGGGGCAACTGGTAGAACTGGGCAGTTAACGGCACAGACCTAAGCCCAGGATCCCAGGGTGGTTACCACCAGCAACCACTCGAGCCTGAGAGTCTGTGGTCCCTTAGCCTGTGGCTTTCCACTGCTTGTACCACCTCTCGGGCTGGATGCACTCCTGCCCGCGCCTCAGGGAGTCCGGCGTAGGCGCCAGCCTGCAGTCTCTAGGCTGGCAGCCGATTACCTACGTGGCTGTGGGGTGTGCAGCCTGTGCCTGAGAGAACCCAGGGCAGCCTCAGAGGTCAGGGTCCCTTGACCGGCAGCATTACACAACTTGTGCCTCTGCGTGGTGCGAGTGCATCAGTTGTGGGTGAGGGCCCCAGACAGTAGTACCGGCAATGGCAGTAACCTGGGTTTGGGCTCACCTGGACCAATATCGTGGTTTTAGTGGCACAGGGGTGCAGAAACAAGCCAGGGCCTCGGGTGACCACCGATAATAGCGGCTGGGAATGTGCACCACCTGTGGTGTGGTGGAGCTGTGGTGTTCAGCGGAGTTTGCATGGGGAGGCGTCTGTGTGTTCTGGACCACCCAGAGGTAAGCAGTCTGAGACTTGTCTCTGAGGCGGAGGTCTGAGTGTGGACAGTTTGCTTTCCACTAAACCTCTGAAAAGCACAAAAAGCCGCCAAAAAACAAAACCTCCAGAGAACAAAAGCCTGAAAAACCAGTTTCCACAGATCCAATCCCCTGATAGGGGGCAGGGCAACTCAGCCCAAGCACCACACTCCCCAAGAAGATAAGCCAAAAGGCCCCTCCCCCAGAAGATAAGCCAAAAGAACAAGAGGATAACCACCACAGGGTCCCCATAAACCCCAACATCAGGGGTAAACAATATATTAATCTCTGGGTATTACCCCCAAACCTGTATATTTCATAGATAACAACTTTTCTTTTTTCTTTTTTTAAAATTCGTTCTTACGATTCTTATTCTTTTAATTTTTTTAGCCTACTTTCCATTATGACTAGAGGTTTAATGCAACATATTCCATAATAACTTTTTAACTGGAACTTTTTTCATACCTGTATAATATACCTGTATTTCTTTTTCTTTTCTTTTTTTTTTTATACATATAGATATAAGTTTCAATGTAATTTTTTTTCCCTATTCAATGCCACCCCTATATATAAACCAGTTTCAATTTCCCTGTATCTCTGGAGAGTCCTTTGACAAAGATAACAAGATTCACACAGGAAGAACGGAAATGACTTCCTTGCCCACATGGAGAGTTTATAACCATCTTCCCATCTTATTCTTCTGTTAGGGTTTCTGTGTATTTGTTTTTGTACTATATAAATCTTAGTCTTGGTTCATTTTGGCTGGGTGTTTCTTTTTTTTCTTTTACTTTTTTTTTTTTTTAAAGAATTTTATTTATTTATTTGACAGAGAGAGATCACAAGTAGGCAGAGAGGCAGGCAGAAAGAGAGGAAGGGAATCAGGCCCCTGCTGAGCAGAGAGCCCGATGCGGGACTCGATCCCAGGACCCTGAGATCATGACCTGAGCCGAAGGCAGTAGCTTAACCCACTGAGCAACCCAGGCGCCCCTGTCTTTTACTTTTGTTGGTCTTTTTGTTTCTTCGTTTTTGTTCATGTACCTTATAAATCTTACTTTTGAGGTGCATTTTGGCTGGTTTTTCTCTTTTTTTTTCCTCTTTTTTCTTTCTTTTTGGTGGTGACTTCCAATTGCTCCAAAACTTTCCAGTGTGTACCTTGCCTAGAGTGTGGCTGATATATTCAGCTATACATCCCCTCAACCACCTCTCACCAAAATGACTAGGAGGAGGAACACCCAACAGAGGAAGAATCAGAGACTCTGCCCTCTGCCATGAAATACCAGATAAGGACATAAACAGTATGTTGGAAAGGGAATTCAGGGTAATAATTATCCAGGCAATGGCTGGCTTGGAGGAGACCATCAGTGGCAACATAGAAACTCTAAGGGTGGAAGTGAGGGCTGATCTGGCAGTACTAAAAAATGCTATCAGTGAGATCAATCTAATCTAAATACTCTAACACCTAGGGTAACCAAGGCAAAAGATCGAATTAGTGATCTAGAAGACAAACCGATAGAAAGGAAGGATTGGGAGGAGGCCTGGAACAAACATCTTAGAAGCCATGAAAACAGAATTAGGGAAAAAAATGACACCATGAAACGTTCCAATGGTAGAATTATTGGGATGCCTAACAAATTACTGGGATGCCTAACAAATTTTCCTAGTCTGGGGGATGGAACAAATGTTTCTGTCCTAGAGGCAGAAAGGATACCCCCACAAGACCAACAAATCTAGAAAGACCTCCAGACACGTAACTATGAAATTCACAAATCATAATTTTAGAAAAGGGGGTCCTAAGGGCAGCTAGGGGGAAGAGACTCCTCACATACAGAAGAAGGTCCACTAGAATAACATCAGATCTGTCCACACAAACCTGGCAAGCCAGAAAGGGCTGGCAAGACATATTCAGGGCACTAAATGAGAAGAACATGCAGCCAAGAATACTTTATCCAGCAAGGCTGACATTCGAAATGGATGGAGAGATAAAGAGCTTCCAAGACCGCAAGGTTTGAAAGAGTATGTGACCACCAAGCCAGCACTACAAGAAATATTGGGGGGGGTGTTCCATAAAAGAGGAAAGAACCCAAGAGTGACATAGAACAGAAATTTACAGAGACAACCTATAGAAACAAGAAACAACCGATAGAAACAGGCAACATGATGTCAATAAAAACTTATCTTTCAATAATCGTTCTCAATATGAACAGCCTAAATGCTTCCATAAAAAAGCACAGGGTTGCAGACTGGATAAAATGACAGGATCTATCCATATGCTCTCTACAAGAGACAATTTGGGACCTAAAAGACACATCCAGACTGAGAGTGAAGGGATGGAAAACCATCTTTCATTCCAACAGGCCTCAAAAGAAAGCTGGGGTAGCGATTCTCGTATCAGATAAATTAGATTTTAAGCTAAAGACTGTAGTCAGATATACAGAAGGACACTACACCATTTTTTAAAAATTTTTTATTTTTTATAAACATGTATTTTTATCCCCAGGGGTACAGGTCTGTGAATCACCAGGTTTACACTCTTCACAGCACTTTTAACGGGTCTATCCACCAGGAAGATCTAACAATTCTAAGTATTTAGGTCCCCAATAACGGAGCAGCCAACTACATAAGCCAACTGTTAATCAAAATAAAGAGTCCTACTGATATGAAAATATTAATTGTAGGGGATCTTAACACGCCATTGTCAGCAATAAACAGATCATCTAAGCAGAAAACCAATAAAGAACCAAGAGCTTTGAATGACACATTGGACTAGATGGACCTCAAAGATATATACAGAACATTCCACCCTAAAACAACAGAATACTCATTCTTCTTAAGCGCACATGGAACTTTCTCCAGAACAGACCAAATACTGGGTCACAAATCAGGCTCAACCAATACTAAAAGACTGAGATTATTCCCTACACATTCTCAGACCACAATGCTTTGAAACTGGAACTCAACAATAAGAAAAAGGTTAGAAGGAATACAAACACCTGGTAGCTAAAGATCATCCTGCTCAAGAATGTATGGATCAACCAGGAAATCAAAGAAGAACTTAAACAATTCATGGAAACCAATGAGAATGAAGACACATTGGTCCAAAACTTACGGGATACAGCAAAGGCAGTCCTATGGGGGAAACACATAGCCATCGAAGCCTTACTCATAAAAATTGAAAAACCCCGAATATGCCAACTCTCTTTACACCTTAAAGAATTGGAAAATCAACAACAAATTAAGCCAACCCCCTGCACAAGAAAGGAAATAATTAAGCTCAGAGCTGAGATCAATGAGTTAGAAACTAGAGATATAGCAGAACACAACGAAACTAGAAGCTGATTCTTTGAAAGAATTAATAAGATTGATAAACCACTAGCCAAACTAATCCAAAAGAAAAGAGGAACCAAATTAATGAAATTATGAACGAAAGGGGAGAGATCACGACTAACACCAAGGAAATAAAAACAATCATCAGAAATTATTATCAACAGCCATATGCCAATAAGTTAAGCAACCTAGAAGAAATGGATGCATTCCTGGAAACCTATACACTTCCAAGACTGAAACAGGAAGAAACTGACAACCTGAGTAGACTAATATGTAGTAATGAGATTGAAGCAGTTGATCAAAAACCTCCCAAAAAACAAGAGCCCAGGACCTGATGGATTCCCTGAGGAATCCTACCAAGCATTCAAAGAAGAAATAATACCTATTCTCCTGAACCTGTTTCAAAAAACCGAAACAGAAGGAAAACTTCCAGACTCTTCCTATGAAGCAGCAATACCCTGATCCCCAAACCAGGCAAAGAGCCCATTAAAAAGGAGAATTTCAGGCCAGTATCCCTGATGAATAGGACACCAAGATTCTCAACAAGATCCTAGCTAATACGATCCAACAACAGTACATTAAAAAGATTACCCACCATGACCAGGTGGGATTTATCCCTGGGATGCAAGGGTGGTTCTACATTCACAAGTCAATCAGTATAATAGAACAAATCAATAAGAGAAGAGAGAAGAACCACATGGTCCTCTCAATTGATGCAGAAAAAGCATTTCACAAAATACAGCATCCGTTCCTGATTAAAACTCTTCAAAGCATAGGGATAGAGGGAACATTTCTCAACTTCCTAAAATCCATCTATGAAAAACCCACAGTGAATGTTATTCCCAATGGGGAAAAGCTGGTTCCCTTTGAGATCAGGAACACGACAAGGATGCCCATTCCTGCAACTGCTGCTCAACATGGTACTAGAAGTCCCAGCAACAGCAATCAAACAACAAAAATAAATAAAAGGTATTCAAATAGGCAAAGAGGAAGTCAAACTCTCTTCAAAGATGACATGATACTTTATATGGAAGCCCAAAAGACTCCACCCCCAAACTACTAGAACTCATACAGCAATTCAGTAGTGCAGCAGGATACAAAATCAATGTACAGAAACTAATTGCTTTCTTATACACTAAAAATGTAATTATAGAAAGGGAAATTAGAGAATCAATTCCATTTACTATAGCACCAAGAACCACAGATACCTTGGAATAAACCTAACCAAAGAGGTAAATGATCTGTACTCGAGGAACTACAGAACACTCATGAAAGAAATTGAAGAAGACACAAAAAGATGGAAAAGCATTCCATGCTCATGGATCAGAAGAATAAACATTGTTAAAATGTCTATACTGCCCAGAGCAATCAATACTTCCAATGCCATCCCGAACAAAATTCCACCAGCATTTTTCAAAGTACTGGAACAAACAATCCTGAAATTTGTATGGAACCAGAAAAGACCCCAAATTGCTAAGGAAATGTTGAAAAAGAAAAACAAAACTGGGGGCATCATGTTGCCCGATTTCAGGTTTTACTAGCCGTGATCACCAAGATAGCATGGTACTGGCACAAAACAGACACAAAGACCAGTGAAACAGAGTAGAGAGCCCAGATATGGGCCTGCAACTCTATGGTAAAATAACCTTTGATAAAGCAGGAAAAAATATCTAGTTGAAAAAAAGACATTCTCTTCAATAAATGGTGCTGGGAAAATTGGACAGCCATGTATATAAGAATGAAACGTGACCATTCTCTTACACTGTACACAAAGATAAGCTCGAAATGAATAAAAGACCTCAATGTGAGACAGGAATCTATTAAAATCCTAGAAAACATAGGCAGTAACCTCTTTGACATCGGTCACAGCAACTTTCTTCAGGACATGTCTCCAAAGGCAAAGGAAACAAAAGTGAAAAAGAACTTTTGGGACTTCATCAAGATCAAAAGCTTCTGCACAGCAAACAGTCAACAAAACAAAGAGGCAAACCACCGAATGGGAGAAGATATTTGCAGATGACACTTCAGACAAAGGGCGGATATCTAAGATCTATAAAGAACTCCTCAAATTCAACACTCAAAGAACAGATAATCACATCAAAAAAGGGGCAGAAGACATGAAGAGACACTTCTCCAAAGAAGTCATACAAATGGCTAACATATGAAAAAATGTTCATCATCATTAGCCATCAGGGAGATTCAAATCAAAACCACACTGAGATACCAGTTAGAATGGCCAAAATTAACAAGACAAGAAACAACAAGTGTTGGAGAGGATGTGGAGAAAGGGGAACCCTCTTACACTGTTGGTGGGAAGGCAAGTTGGTGCAGCCACTTAGGAAAACAGTGTGGAGATTCCTTAAGAAATTAAAAGTAGAGCTACCCTATGATCCTGCAATTGCACTACTGGGTATTTACTCCAAAGATACAGATGCAGTGAAAAGGGCCATCTGTACCCCAATGTTTACAGCAGCAATGGCCACAGTTGTCAAACTGTGGAAAGAGCCAAGATGCCCTTCAACAGACGAATGGATAAAGAAGATATGGTTCATATATACAATAGAATATTATGCCTCCATCAGAAAAGATGAACACCTAACTTTTGTATCAACATGGATGGGTCTAAAGAAGATTATGCTGAGTGAAGTAAGTCAAGCAGAAAGAGAGTCAATTATCATATGGTTTCACTTACTTGTGGAGAGTAAGGAGTAATGTGGAGGACATTAGAAGAAGGAAAGGAAAAGTGAACTGGGGGCAATTGGAGAAGGAGACGAACCATGTGAGACTGTGGACTCTGAGAGACTAACTGAGAGTCTTGCAAGGGAAGGGGTTGGGGGGATGGGTGAGCCTGGTGGTGGGTATTATGGAGGGCATATATTGCATGGAGCACTGGGTGTGATACATAAACAATGAATCTTGGAACACTGAAAAAATAAACTAAAATTAAATAAATAAGTAAATAAATAAAAATAGGCATTTGTAGGTATAAAAAATAAATAAATAAATCCATGAAAGGTATAAATAATATACTTCTTTAACACAATCTGCTTTCAAATATGCCTAAATGAAAAGATAATCTCCTATATTGGCTTTCAACACCAGAAATCAGATAAGTATATATAATACATTTGTTTTTCTCCTACGCATAATGCATATAATTATGGCAGATTCAAAACAACTTGGGAGAATAACTTATAGTCAATAAGAATACAAATTTTATTACACTATCATCAGCTGGATTAGAAAAGAAACACAAATGCTTACGCTATCAAATACTTTTTCAAAGTGTAAAATCATAAATATAAAAATATAGATTTATTACATTTACATTCAGAAATGTAAATTCATGTAAATAAATCAGAACTAAATTAAATGAATAACTAGTTCTTCCATTTCTTCAGTGATAAATATTAAGTTATTACTTGCTTGATTCTTGCAGTTTCTTCATTTAAAAGACAATCTCTACTTCTGGGCCAGATTACTCATAAGTGAGGAAACAGTATTACAAAACCCTTTACCTCCCCACTGCACATAATATCTTTCCAAGTTTCTAATTAAATTACTGCTAAGCCAAAGTAGCTTTATAGTTAGAAATATAAAAGTACTTAACTAAATTCTCACCTGTTTTTTCACTCCACAGATCTTTGGAGTAAAGGATAAAAAGAACAGCGATACATACCCTTATAAAAATAAATTAGCTCAGAACCACTGTTAAAAAGTGTCCTTTTTATCATATTAAGATCTCCTCACTAAGGACCAAAAATACAGTATCTACACCAAAACCTTGCTAACCTTTAATAAAGCTCTATTTAATTGTACTTAGATAAGCATTTTTTTTTTTAAATAAAGTAGGAAATAGGCAAAGCTGATGGAAGCATTTATTACTTTCTAACATGACTGCCTAACAATTAGGGCAACAAATGATCCTGATAATCTAAAAATAATTCACTTATGGCCGAAAAGGCACAGCTGATTTTCTTGGATTCTTGCAACAAAAGAAAAAACTATTTTTCTAATTACGATTGATCCACCAAAATAACCTCAGAGTCACAACACAAAGAGTACTAGAGATCAAGGTTAAAAAAAGTACCCAGAGGTAGAAAGCTGGAAGACTTGTTTTTTTTATTTCCACAAAAAGAATTTCAGATCTATGCTATATTTTCTTTGCCAAATCTTTTGATCAACATGCTATGCTGCTTTGATTCAAAATGTATGCATGCTCCAGTTGGAGATCATCAACTCAGTCTGTAAACTAAGTTAGTTTTTCCTAAGCCATTAGTAATTTACTATAGTGGGAGAGCATGTTAATGCATGATAGATCATGATTTCTAACTCTAGATACTAAACGTGCACAGAAGTCCCATCAAGCACAGGGTTGGTCCAGTACTGTTCTTCACAATGCATGTCACAGAGAGACCTGGCTTACATCCCCGCTCTACCACTTACCAGGGATATAATCTTCAACAAGGTTATTTAACAGCTCTATGCTTTGGCTTCCTCATTTATAAAATGGAAATAATAGTGTTAAAGATTAGAGGTGCCTGGGTGGCTCGGTGGGTTAAGTGTCTGACTCTTGATTTTGGCTGGGGTCATGACCTCAGGTTTGTGAGATGGAGCCCCACATTGGACTCTGCACTGGGCATGAAGCCTGCTTAAGATTCTCTCTCTCTCTCTCCCTCTGCTCCTCCCCCACTCCTCTTTCTCTCCCTCTCTCTCAAAAAAAAAAAATAGTACTGAAGATTAAATACATATATTAAAAAGCACTGAACACAAATGTCTGATACGTAAGTATGATCTGAAATGTTGTGAGTGGATAATTAAAACAAATAACTGAGAGTTGAGAATACCATGAATATTACTTTTTGGTTTCTAAATAAAAATTTAATATTAGGCTTTAAACTAATTCAAAGCTAAGAAAGGAACTCGGGTCCTTCATACTAGATTTATTTTTTAGAACTAGATTCCTCGATGCAGAGAAAGGGGAACCCTCCTACACTGTTGGTGGGAATGCAAGCTAGTGCAACCACTCTGGAAAACAGCATGGAGGTTCCTCAAAATGTTGAAAATAGAACTGCCCTATGACCCAGCAATTGCACTATTGGATATTTACCCTAAAGATACAAATGTAGTGATCCGAAGGGGCACGTGCTCCCGAATGTTTATAGCAGCAAGGTCCACAATAGCCAAACTATGGAAAGAACCTAGATGTCCATCAACAGATGAATGGATAAAGAAGATGTGGTATGTATACACAGTGGAATACTATGCAGCTATCAAAAGAAAAATCTTGCCATTTGCGACAATGTGGATGGAACTAGAGCGTATCATGCTTAGCGAAATAAGTCAAGTGGAGAAAGACAACTATCATACGATCTCCCTGATATGAGGAAGTGGTGATACAACATGGGGGGTTAAGGGGATAGAAGAAGAATAAATGAAACAAGATGGGATTGGGAGGGAGACAAACCATAATTAACTCATAATCTCACAAAACAAACTGAGGGTTGCTGGGGGGAGGGGGGCTGGCAGAAGGGGGGTGGGGTTATGGACATTGGGGAGGGTATGTGCTATGGTGAGTGCTGTGAATTGTGTAAACCTGGCGATTCACAGACCTGTACCCCTGGGGATAAAAATATATGTTTATAAAAAATAAAAAATTAAAAAAAAAAAGAACTAGATTCCTCAAGGACTTATAAAGAATAAAGAGCTAAAATCAGATGATCCTGTTTTAAGTCTCACCTTTAACACCTATCAGATTAGCCTGGGCAGATCCCTCATTTCTATGTTTGCCCACATTTTAATATAGGAAATAGATAACATACCACCTGTCCATTCCAATAAGAATGAATAATGGTAGAGTCAAATAAGATGTGGCAATATTTAACATTCTTTACATACAGAAGGGGCTAATGTTAACAAGGTACAACAGATTAATTAAAATTCAAGTTTTTCCCATCAAAACTACTGGCAAACATCACCCATCACAAGAACATGCAGTTAATAAGGTATTCAGAAACTGCAGGGTTTTTTTTTCATTAAGCTTACTCATTGCATGAATGATGAACAAATATAACCATTAGTAATATAAGGCAAAGTCACATATTTCTATTAATTTGTCAAAAATATTAAGAAAAACAGAGTAGGGGTGCCTGGGTGGCTCAGTGGGTTAAGGCCTCTGCCTTTAGCTCAGGTCATGATCCCAGGGTCCCGAGATCGAGCCCCACATAGGGCTCTCTGCTCAGTGGGGACCTGCTTCCTCCTCTCTCTCTCTCTGCCTGCCTCTCTGCCTACTTGTGATCTCTGTCAAATAAATAAATAAATAATCTTAAAAAAAAAGAAAGAAAGAAAAACAGAGTAAAAAAATTATTTTATTAGATATTCAATAATAGCACAGTCATTTTAACTGTCCTGAGTTTTTGCAAATGTTAGAACAGATTTATTCATTAAAATGATAAAACTCAACTTACTTGTATCTGACAGTTTGTACAGTTTCTGCTGAAACATTGTTAACAATACATTTGGCTGCACATTCCAATCCCTGCCAGACAGTTGAAAATCCTGCAAAAATATTTAGAAGTAAGTAAAACTACAGCAAAACAAATGGACCTTGCGAGGTAAATTTATGGGTCATTGTTACCTTGAACACTACTTGCAGCTACCACCATAGCACCATCCAAGGTAGATTTCCCATTTCTGTCTTTTTTAAGAGATTCTGGAACAAGTTTGCTTCCATGCTTCTTGACGTGTGGAGCCAGTTCCTTTCCAACACAGTTTGCTACAGTGCAAACTCCGTCAACTAATGAAACCATAAAAAGGGGGAAACACTTAGAAAAAATGTATTCTTTCCTTGATTTTACCACTTTTTAGCAAATTTCTTACATGAGCATCTAAAGTTGTTTTATTGTATAATTCAGCAACTCTATATAAGGATGAGAACCAAGGCTGGCCAGTTTTTAAACAAAGGCTATTATTTGGTTTAAAGACACGTTTGCAGAACCTAATGATAAAACTGCCTCTTAAACATAATGTTCTTTTTGGCAACTTGCTTAAAAAAGAAAAACAAAAAACAAAAAACCAAGATTGCTGCAATACAAAACTTGTAGGTCCATCTTTCATGTTTTCCAGCTATGTGTACTTCTGTTTTCTCCACATTGACAAATATTTCACTGAAATAGTAATAAAGTACTTAAATCTATATAAAAGTAAACAAACCAAAATCTGATTGGAAGAATACTGAATAACCAAAAAGATAATCTTACTAAATCTAATGATAATTCATTAAGGAGTTATCTGGCTATCTTAAAATACTAAACTTTAGATCTATGATTCTCAAGGAAGATGAAGAGACATGTTACTTGGGAAGGCTGACATCAGAATCACCAAATCAGCTTAATTCAAACAATACATCCCTTTAACTCCACCCCAACTAAGACACAGTGAGCTGTCCTTAAAAGAACGTGTCATATTTAAGGATAGCAAATACATTCAGAGCCATTCCTTTTCAAAGGCATGGACGCTCCTCTTTCTGACACATCAAAATAATCCTTTAACCAATGTTTCTCAAACTAATATGCAAATAACAATCACCTAGAGATCTTGTTTCTGAATCAGTAATGTGTACCAAATATCTGAAATATTTCCAGAGCTCTCAGATAGGTTGATGTTGTTGCTATAGATCCCACTATGAGTAGCAAGATGATACTGCTTTGTCCTAATCCTTTATTCTTAAGGTTAAATCATCTAAAGGAACATTTAGATTAACCTGAATTAAGAGATCATTTTTAATTTAACTGAAAGAAGTAAAGTCCTCCAAAGTTACTTTACCCAGGAACTGACTGACTTTTGCTGCTCCTCCTGTAGCCTGCTTTGCTATATAAAGTCCCTTGGTCACAGCAGGACTAACTTCCACTGGTTTTTCTTCTGGTTGAATCCGTTCACGGAGTTTAGAAGCACCTTTCTGGATTGCTTTGCCGGTAAATTCAGCACCTTTGACCAAACCCCAGCTCACCCAGGAAGCACCTTTTTATACGAAAATTAAGAAGTCCACAATATTAGAGCTGATTATACCTATAAACCCTTTAATAAATCAAAGGAAAAAACCCAAGGAATTCAATGTTCAGATCCTAAACGCACCATAAGCTTTTAAGCCAACTTTACAATTGTAATTTTCTACCTGGAATACACTTTTTCTAAGTAAATTTATCTTTCAGTACTTAGGTCACAGATTACTCAGTAACATATTTCTGTATACTTTGCTGCTACTACAACTTGTAGGTATCTATACATTATTTATCATACTATTATTACTATTGTTAGGGACTAATTTTGGGTTTTGGTGCCAATAACACAGTATTTGGCTTGAGGACCCAGGCTTCCTTGTTCTTGCCTTAGTCCAGGTACCACTTTTCCTCTATGAAGTGCTGAGGGGTTTAGACACAAATGATGCAAATTAGAAACCAATAAACCTGCTAGATCTCAAACATCAGGGCAGAACTCTTGCTTGCTTGCTTTAGACAAAAGGCACAAGGCAGGGTCCTGTTCTTCCCTCAATCCCAAACCCAAATCCCATGATCTCCACACCTTTTAATTTATAACATAAACCTGAATGACAAAGAGAGAAGAATACTCAATACATAAGAAGAAAACGGGAAGCCTAGATGGTTTGGCCATTTCTCATGAGAGTAGTTCCCAGTCCTTTGGTTTTGCTCAATGTTTCTTAGAGCATACACGAAAAATGAGACTGTCAAGACAGAAAGCAGGATAGCATAGACTTCTCTAGTGAAAAGTCCCTGTGTACACTTGAGGAAAGGAGAAGTGGGAAGAGATGGAAAAAGAAAGGAAAAATCCCCAGGAGAATAGTTTCCCCTAAGAAGAAGAAGAAGGCGTTACCTTGCCTTGGAGAGCTTACAATTTTAAATATTTCCTTTTTGGCTATACCCTGAAAAAAGCAGCTTTTAAAGCTAGACATATAAAATACCTAAGTATATTCTCCAAAGGTATGTGGCAAGGTTTTTATGTAATTACTCTGGCCGGTGAGTGAGTAAGCATCCAGTGACATGTGAAAATCCTGTTTATTTAAAAATATGAACAATGAAAAATAAAAATAAATAAAAAACAATGAAATAAAGTTGCCAAGTGGTAACTGATTAGAAAAACTGTTGTGTTTCTCTTCCTGTTTCAGTCAACATTTCCACCTCTAGCTCAAACACTACCCCCACTGTCCTCCCCTGCAGGAGGACCAGGTCTCAAACCCAGACACAGTATCTTCCAGCAAAGAATTCCCATAACAATGTAGGGACTGAAGACCTCTATTAAAAATATACATAAGGTGTTTGCTGTTAATTTACAGGTTGAAAAGATTTAAGAAGTAAAAAACTGGCTGAACTTGAAGAAGGAAGACTGAGAAATCATAAATGACAATGAAGCAAAGGAAAGCTTAAGTAGACTATACTCCTACAATAAAATAAACAAGAGGGACAGAGTCCATTGATGACTAAGAATAAATGGAAATTAGATAAGTGAAAAGTCATAAGATTGAGAAAGAGAAATACTAGATGCAAATTATAAAGAAGTTATCACCATGAAAGAGTGTATAATAGAGATAATACTTTAAAACCTAAGTATTACAATAGAAGATCAGGAAATGTAGTATTTTACTGGTAGCTATTAAGATCTTTTAAATGGCATGTGTAGAGCAAGATACAGATTTACTCTATCCACATTAATCTTATATGCAACCATTTAATGGCATGCCATCCAGGCAATGGATGTTTGCTGAATAAATGAGAAATTGCCAGATGACTTAAAATGATCTCGCTCAAATCTAACCCAATGCAGCTCAAATCTAACCCAATGCAGCTGGGTACTCTTATCAGTCTATAGTTGATGACCCTCTACCTCTTGCCAAATGAGCTTATTAAAATCGCCATCTAAAATGTTTGGCAGTTGCCTTCTTAAATGTGTAATTCTAGCCTTTCAAGCCAATATGCTACACAGGTAAATTTTAAGCAGTAACTTCATGTTTTTTCACTTTTTATATTCACAAAACACCGTACTGTAACTTTTACTGATCTTTACTGATCTTCACACACTAGATAGGAACAAACCATGGGATAAAGTGATTAAGCTCTTTAGTTCCCTGATTACTTATCTTTGTATAGAGCCTGCATGAGTCAGGTAGAAACTGTCTCCGGACAGATCAGATCACTTTCCCTGGAGTAAATCTTGAATATTTTCTGCCACTTTTTTTTATTACCTGTAACTTAAGTATTTGATGAGCTAGGTGGTTTTCATTCTACCTATTAAAAAGCACATAAAGAGGTATATACTCTGAGTGGCAGTTAAATAATTTTAATGTAACCAACTATTAGGGCTATTGTTAGAACTGAGGAGATAAGAAGAAAAGAAAAGAGTTGTAAAAGCCTACTAAAGTCTCAAGTAGTAAAGCAGTCCCCTAAGTGTTATCAGAGTGTGATTTTTGCTCATTTTCAAATGATGCACCACTCAGATTTACTCTAAAGCGATCTGTCCCCAGAATTAGCTGATTCTAAGGGTACTCTGCTCTTTGAATAGAACCAGTACATGTAATCTGTGTGGTACTTAGGAGGCCTAAAACTTAGTGACATAGAGGGGCACCTGGGTGGCTCAGTCATTAAGTGTCTGCTTTTAGCTCAAGTCATGATCCCAGAGTCCTGGGATTGAGTCCTTCATTGGGCTCCCTGATCAGCAGGAAGGCTCCTTCTCCTCTTCCACTCTCCCAGCTTGTGTTCCTTCTCTCACTGTCTCTCTCAAATAAGTAAATAAAATCTTAAAAAACAAACAAACAAAAAAACTTAGTGGCATACAATACTTTCCAAAGGTAGCCAAATAGTATCACCTGTTCATGTTCTTTCAACATGACCTTAACATTCCTCCCATTGAGATGTGGGGTAGGTCTATGTCACATCCCCTTAAATCTGTTATCTTCTTGTAGTGAGAGATACTGGAAACTTCTAAGAATTTGTTAGAAAGGATATGTGGCTTCTGCCTGTTTCCTATATCATTCATGCTTGGAACCCTGGGCTACCATGTAGAAGCCTGACTAGCTTAAGGTTGCTAAGCTGTCAAACACATGGAAATCATGTCTAGGTACTCTATTTGGCAGTCCTAGATTTTGAGCTCTTCTAACCCAGATGCCAGATTTGTGAATAAAGGAGACTTCAGATGATTCCAGCCCCCAGCTACTGAGTCACTAGTCAGTCTTTGGGTCTTCCTGGCTGAGGTCCTGCTATCATGAAGCAGATGTAAGCCATCCTTGTTGTGACCTTTTGGAATACCTGGCCCACAGTACCACAAACAAATGTTTGTTGTTTGATGCCATTAAGGTTGGGATGGTTTGTCACACAGGAATAATAAATAGAACTATCTTGAGCAGTAAGAATTAAAAAAACTTAAGAAAATAACCTTTGAAATTAGTTATCTACTTATATGTGAATATAGGCAAAATTTCTGAATGCTGACCTAACAGCCTAGCAATCTGTAAAGTTATGGGACAGGATAGTAAGAGTGAAGATTTTTCTTTAGAACGTCTTTGAAAATCTTTATCAAGGCTAAATTTTAACTATTAAAATTGTAACTGAAAAACATGGCTTTGTCTTATCTCTAGCAGCTCTCTGACATGGGCAAAATATTATGTTAGTTCCTAGTTAATTAATTTTCACTTATTTTAGTTTGTTGGTTTTTCATGTTGAAGGTTTCCTCTGCTTTAGACATCTTTATTATTTTAATGGGTTTTTAGTGCAGTGATGGAAATCTATACTGACAGTCTTTTAAATGACTTGTCAAGATCTCTTTACAGGGTCACAAATTTGGCTTACTAAAGAGTGACTGGCAATGTTTTTAAAAATAAAATAGAAGGTCTAAAAATCTGAGAGCTAAAACAGTTGAAAAGCCAAAATGTTAATGAATAAACGTGGAAAGACATGTCAGTAACGATCATTCTGGTTTTGGTTTTTTTTTAAAGATTTTATTTATTTATTTGACAGACAGAGATCATAAGTAGGCAGAGAGGCAGGCAGAGAGAGAGAGGAAGGGAAGCAGGCTCCCTGCTGAGAGGACAGCCCAATGTGGGGCTCCCAGGACCCTGGGATCATGACCCAAGCCGAAGGCAGAGGCTTCAACCCACTGAGCCACCCAGGTGCCCCGATAATTCTGGTTTTAAAATAACTGATCTGATATCCTTTCTAACCAGAATTAAATAGTACAGCCTACATCCCAAACAGCTTAGCTATAATCCTCAGGTCTCTTCATACCTCCATTGCAGTGTGGTTAGGGAATGCTACTTTGCTTCCAAAGACGGGATGAGTTCCTCATCACTTTTTTTAGAAGAAGAGGAAGGGGGAAAAGGGGAGAAAAGGATTGAAGAAGAATTTCAAAGAAGAATGGAAAATAACTAATTTTATGTTCAGAAGAGCTATCCTGAGAGCCTGGGGATTCCCAAAGATTTTGACTACCAATTTTCCCTAGAGTGAAACAGAAAATAGTCAAGAATTTCTACCTATGTGATAATATATAATGTTCTAAAAGACTAGTTCCTCTGTTTTAAAGTATTTATAAAATGATCATTTAGAACCAAAATACAAAATACTGTCCTTCTAAGTATTCTCTTATGTATTCCAAAGGTTTCACATTATAGGGAAAAAAAATTAACATTACTGTTATACCTGACAAAATATTTTGAGCCACTTTCTCACTCCATTCAGGTAATTCCTTTGCTTTTTCTTCTGAAACTGGTTCATAGGGTACAATGTGACTCAGATTAACTTCTTCACTTGAAGTGTCTTTAGCCTAGTAAAAATGTTTCAAATGTAAAACAATAAAGAAAAATTATAATGGGAAAATATAATAAGCATTATGTAATAAAATATTAAGCCAACAAATGTTAGATATAATTAATAAAAATACCTCCAGCCAACATAGTTACCAGTATATTTTATAACAGAAAGCAAAATACCACAACTGCCATAAAGCTTAAAAATATCCTGGTCTTATATAAGGTCTCCCTGGAAAGTAAGGTTTAAATATCAACATACTTCCAATATAGCATTTATCAAATCATATTTAAACTGATGAGATTATGAGTTCCTTCATAAACTTATCAACCCCTTGATGGCAGTATGCACATGATACTCAGTAAGATTTAAAACATTTGTTATATGACTCAATCAGTAAGGAAGGATGTATCCAAATAAACTGGTTTTGATAGAAATCAAGTAAAAGCAAGTAAAATATATAAACACTGCTATTCCATCTAAATGGAAATAGGGACACAGATATACCTGCATTTTGCTAATTTAACAGTTGTTATGAGAACTAGAGTCAACACTTAAAATGTCAAAGCTAAATTTATTCATTCTAAGAAATTAACAGCAGGCTAACTCAGACCTCATAATACTCTAAAATTTCTTGAAAATCAAACTTCCCAATGGAAATATGAAGAGAACTTCACTTAAAATATAAAACATTAAAAATGAAATGAAAACTTCTGTGGGGGGGAGGGGAAGCCATTCCTAATTAAAACCCAAAGACAAAATGAACATAATATTAGGAACTTCTATCTTAAATAATGAGCCAAAGTCCTAATACATAGAAAGCCCCCGGAAATCAGGAAGAAAGACTAGCAATCCAAAATGGACAAATGACAAGAGTAGACATGCCACAGGACACAAAATTCAAAGAACCCCTAAGCAGATACACAACACCACTCACAATAAAATCAATGCAAATTACGATATTCCAATACACAATTTCTTATCTATCAGACTGCCAAAATACAGAGGCTGATCACCCACTCTGTGGACTAAGCTATGAAGAAACAGGTTTCCTATGATGCCGGTGGAAGTGCTAAAGAGTATAGTCCTTAGGGAGGGCAACTTAGCAAAATCTATCAAAATTACAAATGTATTTATTTTCTGACTCAGTAACCCCACTTCTAAGAGTGTATTTGATGAATTACCTGCAAATGTATGAATCAATGGATCTACAAAGCTACTCACTGAAGCGGTTTCTAACAGCAAAAGCCTACAATCATCCAAAGACTCAATAGATTGGTTAGAGAAAACTATCATAAATCCATACAATGAAATATGAGGTAGCTATAAAAAAGAGTGAGAGGGTTCTCCATTTATAACACTGAAAGATCCCCAGAATTTATTCAAATAAATTATTTATGCAAATAAATTTATTTATTCAAATAAATTCTTATACCTTTGGTATAAGAAAGGGAGAGAAATCTGTTTTTATTTGCTTTTACCTGCCTCAAGAAACCTAGGGAAGAAACACAAGATCTTGATAAAAAGTGATTACCTACTATGGCAGGGACAATGACATGGACAAAAGTGGGAGTAGAGTTTTTCAATGTATATACCTGTTTATATAATTTGATTTTTTTAGTTAACAAATTAAATTTCTTAAAAATAGAAGTTTTAAATGATGTGAAAAATTTCCAAACATACTAAGTAAAAAGAAAGGCGCAAAACAGTATGTCTTCCATTCATATTCTTATGTGAATGTGTGCATATACACGTATATTCATACACAAAATAAATGTGTATGTTTATATGTTTGAATGTATCTGCAAGGACAAGAAGCTAGCAATAATATATCTAGAGCAAGGAGGTAGGTGGCTAAGGGATAGATAGGAATGGGAGGCAGAATTACTTTTCACTAAGTACCATCTGTATTTGCTTTTTATGCAAATTAAAAATTTTTAAAAAATTTTTAATAAATATATTTCTTGGCACCATCTTGGACTCCCAGTGTCCTCCACAAAGCTGGTCTAAGATGTTCAACATAATCTACAAATAAATGTAGAATATTCAAGGGGTACTTGGGTGGCTCAGTTGGTTAAGTGTCTGCCTTCAGCTCAGGTTATGATTCCAGGGTCCTGGGGTCTAGCCCCATGTTAGGCTCCCTGATGGGCAGGAGTCTGCTTCTCCTTCTCCCTCTGCCTCCATCTTGCTTGTGCTCTCTCTCTCTCTCAAATAAATACAATTTTTAAAAAAAAATTTTAAAGTGCGGACTATTCAAGTGGTATGATAATGCTAAGATAATTACTGAGCACTTACAATATGGAATAAAACAATTAACAATACAAAACTTTGTAATTCAATACTCACACAATGGTATTTTCTTTCTTCATGTATTTGCATATGTTACTACTTCTGCCTAGAATCTCCTTCAAACTGCTATGTGTATGACCAAATTTTGCTTCATCTTTCAGGAGTTATCTTAGTCACAATGCCCTCTCAGAAGCCTTCCTTACTGCTTCCCACACTACTATAGGCTCACACTTATTGATGAAGCTAGGTTGTATATTAGATGGTGCAATCTAGCCTACTATATAACCTATGTACCTTCATCTAATGATCACACTGGCTAGAAATCCTCTTTACTAATCTGTCCTCCCCAACAGACAAGAAATTTCTTGAGATAAGAAATTTAACTTTTCCAGAATGCTCAGCATTCTAGCACTAAAATACCTTACTGAACTTCCTGCCACTTGGACCATATCATATACTCAGGATCTAAGAAATGAAAAACTACTAAACATATTTTTTGAAGACTTATTTACTTATAAGAAAGTAAATGCTCAAGTGGGGGGTGGAAGGGCTGATGGAGAGGGATAAAGAGTGTCAAGCAGACTG
This sequence comes from Mustela nigripes, assembly GCF_022355385.1. Classification (NCBI taxonomy): domain Eukaryota; kingdom Metazoa; phylum Chordata; class Mammalia; order Carnivora; family Mustelidae; genus Mustela; species Mustela nigripes. The sequence continues at coordinate 17,759,882 of NC_081571.1, forward strand.
TGCTGAGCATAAAACTGGATGTGGAGCTCAATCCCAGGACCCCAAGATCTAGACCTGAGTCAAAACCAAAAGTCAGATGTTCAAGTGACTGTGCCAAGGCATTCCACTACTAAACATATTTTTAAAAAATTCATTTTCTTTCCTGATAACCATCCATAAAGAAACAAGGGACTGAATAAAAATGGTGGTGTAAGGAAAAGCATACGTAACCCCAAGATTCTGGTGTATTAAGGAAGGTAGAGAACAACATTAATGTAAATACAAAAATTTCTCAAATACTTCAAAAAAATCTATCCCCCAAAACATAGAATATCTTTTAAAACAGGGTAAGTAACAATATTAAACAATAAAAACAATATTAAAGCTGATTCTAATTATTTTTGCCAGTGATCAGTTTGTGAATTTGGAAGTTGCTCTGCTTTGGTAAACAGGGATAAGACTTTATAAATAATTGAAACTGGTAAAAGGTACCATTAGAATAGGACACACACACATACCACCTTATTGCTTTTTTACTTACTTTATTTACTTTTTTCCCCCTTTTTCCTTTATGACGCACATCCTTATTGTCTTGGTCCAACTGTCTTACATCAGTGCCACTGGCTTCCTTCAGTTGGTCAGAGGAGCATCTAGCTCTTCCAGGGATTTGGAATTCATTTTCTCCTTCTGCCCGGTTCCAGTTTGCCTAGGAGGTAGACTAAACCTTAGATCAAATTTGAATTTTCTCTAAATTGTGTTATAATAATGTGCTTGTTCAAACACTGATGTGTTTAACAGTCTATAAGTACAACCACTTTTGCCGGTCTTTCCTCTATACTTTTATCTCATCACCAAACCTCAATCCCTTGAGTTCTTTAGTTCACAGCATATGGGCTTAACCAAATTTCTAAAGACAAAGCATAAAAGATAAACTTAGAGAAGTTGTTAGTATAAGCTATCACTAAGTCAGATGTAGCTACATTTGAATTTAATTAAATAACAAATGGTAAGGTTTAGGAAACGTGTAAAACTAAATGCCATCAAAGGCAATGAACAAAACTCATGTCCAGTTTAACCACTCTGCATTGCTGGAAGACTGATTTTGCTTTCTGTTTTTGCACTTAATATTGAAGGCATTTTGCTCACATATACTTTGCTGAATGAATACTTAAGAGTAAAGACAAGTCAAAATTATAGCTAGTAACTAACTTCCATTTACAGTTGGAAGTTCTGGGACAACACAGCAAACTAAAAATGACGCGCAACCAAAAAGTAAACATAAAAGTAAGATAGGTCCAGTGAATGTAGGGGTAAAGGGAGTAACTGCTCCGTGATAGATCTGAAATAATTAAGAATGTCATTTCATTCAGCCAGTAAATAGCAAAGCTAAGACTTGAGCTCTTCCCATTTGACCAAGTTTTTGCCTTTGTCAACTACTCTCCATGAGCACACTGAGGCTACATACATTTCTGTAAGGGTACCACATGTTTTGTTACCATAGTTTAAGTGTATAGCATTGGCTATGGTAAAGTGTATGTTGATCACCAGATCATTCTCATAATACGGTCCGTACACCTAACGCTAGAGAGGACCCTGCTCTTATGCTTAGTGAGTAGTCTGTTCTTGTCACCTGTGATCTTTTCAAGATAGTGTAGAATGAAAGTGTATTCTACTTCCTAAGAAAACAGGAATGGAAGTTTTAAGACTGAACACAAAGGCAACTATTTTGCGAAATATTCCCTGATCTCTTTCCTGAACTTTTATTTCATTACCTGTCATCATCCTGCATTGGATTATTTAGCAGAATGTAAGTGCCTGAGAATAAGAGCTATTAAATGGTATCTTTAAAGTCAGTCTCTTGTTCTGTCTTCCCATCCATCATTTAACATATTACCTAGTTAAAGAAGAGATTCTAAATATACATTGACTGAAGTGGTGAATAAAAGAGTATACTATCATGCTGTCAATATCCTTCAACTTCAGAATAAAAAATATTTCCCCCCTATTGTCGTACATCAGGATGGGGAAGAATACCTGAGAACACCTCTCCTTAATACTCTGTATTTTAACTCCTTATGACAGATCAACACATGGGGAGAAAAAAAAATAAAAGCTTAATTAGGCAAGTTCATAGGATGACAGACCATATTTTAAACTGCACTTTATTTTCTCTTTATTTAGTTTTATTTATCACAAGAACAAAGACGATTCCCTCAAGTAAAACCTGTTTCTTCCTCAAAATGACAATCATATCCTTAAAATGTCCAACATAACCCATCTGCTAATGCCAAAATTACCTTCACTTCACCATTCAGTCCCATTAGGCTTTTTTTCCAATTGAACAGGAAGACTGTGGTGATAACAAGAGCTAACATTCACAGAACATTATTACTTGTCAGCACTGATATAAGACAGTTAATGTATTAAACTTTAATCTTTACTACAGCCCAATAAAGTAAATATTATTCCCATTTTATGATAGAGAAACTAAAAAGATCAATAACTTTAGTAAAACAGCTATTAATGCAAGAGTTCAAATTCAAATCCAGGTAAACTGACGCTAAAGCCCCAAATCTTTTTCACTATTTATGGCCAATTTCTAACTAGTATTTGTGAACACACGAGCAAATTATATATTCTCATTTTTCTAATTTTGATCATATAACATCCTATTACAATTTCTTTAAAAATGAGTGCTTACATTAAAATAGATTTCATTCTAAAGATGATCACACAAGTTACCTGAAGCCGAAGGTCAGACATCTGTCTTAATAAATCCTCAAAAAGTTCTCTATCATCCTCTGGTAATTCAGAAGACAAGACAACCCCCACAAAGCATCCTGACGCTTGTAACATGGTATCAGGAAACATGTAGGCTCCCACCGTACATTTAAGAACTGGAGATCTATCAGGAACTAGAGGATACAACCAGTCACAAACCTGAAAGGATTAATTAGAAAAAAAAAAAACAAAACCAATGAATAAAACTAGGTTTTCACTGGTTTGAGAATTGTTATACCATAGAATATTTTAAAATTCTAAATGCATTTTACAAGACTTTACAAAATCATGAGCATCAACAAATCCCCACTAAAACTTAGCCATTTGCTGGTCTGATCTTTGTGTAGATCACTCACAAGAACTGTCCTAAAACTGTTATTGCTCTACTATAGTCTTCAAATTGGTGGCCTTAAATAGCCCACAGATAACCAATAATGAGTTTAGTTTAAATAACAAAGTAAATTAAGACTTTCTTTATAATTCAAATTAGACATGCTTTTGTGGAAATAAAATCAAACCATTTTCAAGTACATGTATTTACTGATTTAATAATGCTTGCAATTCCATGAAGTTAGATATTGTCATTTTATGTACAAGAATATCGAGGCACAAAGAGGTTAATTAAGTTGCTCTGAGTCTGTGAAAAAAGTGGAGACAGTATTTAGACACAAGCAATCTGGCACCAGAGAAGCCAAACAATTCCTTTAATTAGAACCCAGCATTTACAGAGGCATCTGGGTGGCTCAGTTGGCTAAACATTTGACTTATTCTGGCTCAGGTCACAATCTCGAGGTCATGATAACACAGAGTCTGCTTTGAGATTCTCTCTCTCCTCTCCCTCTGCCCCTTACTCCACAGTACACTCTCTTAATAACAAAATCTAAAACAAAAAACAAAAAAAGAAACCCAGCCTTCACAATGCTGCTTAATTTTTTTTTTTTTTACTAAGTCTGAGAACCTGATGTGACATAGCTAGAACATTACATTCTATCAAAATATTGTTAAATGAATCAAAAAGCATGAAAGATTTCATATAACAAAAATGGAAAATTCTGGTACACTGCCATCATCTCTGACCAACAGAATAAACCTAAAAGGATCAGAGTATCCAAGTCTGATTCTTTCTTGGAAAATCCTTAATAACCCTTTTTAAATTCTTCTTTTATAAATTCTCTTTTTCAGTCACCTCAAACACCACTCTTCTTCATCTTTTACAAGTCAAGCTTTAGAGAAGTCATAATAAAACTGATTACTGTGTCTTCCAAAGTATGATGTATTGCCATAAGTGGTATATGAAATGACTTTAAGTAATATATCAGATTATTTAAATTTGAATAGTAATGTATTTCAATATATTAAGAAGAAATACATCTATCCCTCAACTTCCCAGCTGTTATATTGGTTGGGATAATAAAATTAACAAATGAGACATTTATTTATCTATTTATCTATGTATCTTTTATCTATTTATTTAAGAGAAGGGAGGTAGAGCAGAGGAAGAGGGAGAATCTTAACCTTGAGACCATGATCTGAGCTGAAGTCAAGAATTGAACACTTAACTGACTGAGCCACCCAGGAACGCCAACAAATGAGACATTTAAATTGAAATACTGAGGGGCGCCTGGGTGGCTCAGTGGGTTAAGCCGCTGCCTTCGGCTCAGGTCATGATCTCAGGGTCCTGGGATGGAGTCCTGCATCGGGCTCTCTGCTCAGCAGGGAGCCTGCTTCCCACCTCTCTCTCTCTGCCTGCCTCTCTGTCTACTGTGATCTCTCTCTGTCAAATAAATAAATAAAATCTTCAAAAAAAATTGAAATATTGAGAAAGTAATAATAGCAGAGATATGAAACTGACAAAACAAAGTTGCAAAGGTTGTACTTAAAAGAACTAAAATTTGATAAAGTTTCCTTTATTGTTATGATTTCTCTACATTCTGGACACCTTGATTTAACTGGGGTATCCAAATCTTCTGAACCAAAACTTTATAGACCTTTCTCAAGGTCTATTTTTTCTCAATGATCTACCTGTAATGGTAGATCATTACAGGTTGGAGGGCTTATCCCCCACAGGCTGATTTCTCCCAGATTCACTTTCAGAGAACAACCTTATGTCTAAGTTCTAATGAACTGACTACAAATTTAATAGGTTTAAAAAGTATATTAAATTAAAACCTAAAGAAATATAGTTTTTAGAAACCCTAGAATTCTATGCCTGCCTACTTAAGACCAAATTAATTTCTAATTTCACAAACAGACCTACAGGGATTTCTGCAGTTTAAGAAGTTATATTTTAAAAAATTTTATTTAACTTCTAATACTCAGTTGATTTAGTGTTTGTTTTTTAGAACAGAGACATTCAGTGAACACATGTTAACTGCCTTTAGGTCACTGTTAGAAATATCTGAATACATGAAAATAAGACCCTCTTCAAGAGACTCAAACTTTGGGTGCAATTTATTATTTACAACCAAAAATAGGAGATACTAGAAAGATTAAAAACACTTTATTTAAAGCACTCAAACAGGACAAATTTTTACTAGAGAACAAATCATTTTAATGGTTGAGCTCATGTAATTAAGTAGAGTGTTTCTGATACTTACTTTCCATCATCTCCAGTAGCCTGAGCCCCAAAAGTTTTTTATTTTTATTGGACTTTATTTTATGTATGTATGTATGTATTATGAATGTGTGTACATTGGGGAAGGAGAGGGAGGAGAGAGAGAATTTTTTTTTTAAATATTGTATTTATTCAGTTGAGAGGGAGAGAAGCACAAGCAGGAGGGGAAGGTCAGAGAGAGAGGGAGAAGCAGACTCCCTGCAGAGCAGGGGGCCAGACGTGGGGCTCAATCCCAGGAACCTGAGATCATGACCCAAGCCAAAGGCAGATACTCAACTAACTGAGCTATCCAGGTATGCAAGGAAGAGAAGAGAATCTTAAGCAGGCTCCATGCCCAATGTGGAGCTCTGCTCCATAACACAACCCTGAGATCATGACCTGCTCTGAAATCAAGAGTCTAACACTTAACTGACTGAGCCATCCAGGCACCCGCTCACCTCCCCAACCAAAGGTTTTAAATTCCAGTATTACGACACAGCTCTACTACCAGGTCAGCAGAAAGTATTACAGCTTTAATCAGCCTCCTCACAATTCCAATCAATAATGTCCACTCTTTCTACCTCAAAGATTCTTCCTAAAATAACCTACAGAGATATAAAATATTCTTCCTATCCAATAATGAAGTCTTTTTATTTTTTTCACCAATACCCACAATAACTCCTTTAAACACACCTAGTAAGTCTCCAGTTATCTTTAAACAACTTTCAAGTTGATTCCATGTAAAACCTGCATAAGAACTGAAAGTGGAGTATACCAAAAAAGACAAAATCAATCTAGGTTACTACTGCTGTAATTAAACCAACTGCATCATCTCGACTCTGAACAAAAAGACCTGCTTTGCTCAATCATCTTCTTTACATGCATGCAAAATTCTTTGTTATACCCAGTGTAAAGGAGTCCTCATTTCTAGAACCCAATTCTCTGTACTGATGTCCAGTTTTTAAAAAACAGATTGTTATTCCAACATCACCTTCAAAATACTGCCTTTAGAATATTTCATTAATTCCACAGCAGTGCCCTAACAACACCAGCTGTTATTTAGCAACAGTTTTTACTCTTCAACCAAGGGCATGCCAATAAATTTATCTGCTTGGAATGTTAGAAATGCATCTTAAATTATCACCACAATCTCTTAACCTCTGCATGATTAACATTTGGGTTAATTTTGACTGATGAAAATGATCCTGTTTAGAGGTTTAGCAGTCCCCCCGGCCTCTATCTACTATATACCAGTAGCAGTAGTACAACCCACCTCCCACCTGTGACAACCAAAAATGTCTCCAGACATTGTCAAAATGTCCTTGGGTTGGAGGGTGGGTAGGTGGGGGGATCATTCCTGGCTGAGGACCACTGTTCTACATACTGGGCTGGGTCTAGCCCAGATCAACCCCTCAGGTGGGGCTTGACAACATTTAGGCGGTTTACAGTAACACATTCACATGAGTTACATAAATCACTTTTGAAATTGAAGTTGTTAAGTTTCTTCTTCAGTAAAGAATTAAAATTTTAAGGATGAATGCTCTGATGCCCCTTAGGTCTTGTCATCACAATTTTAATATTGAAACACAATTTTGAAAAAAACAGTAACACAATTTTGTATCTTTAAAAAAAGAAGCTATTAAACACATAGACACTTAAGGCTCATAAATTTCACAGAATATATTAATAAAGAACTAGAGTGATCTTTTTGCACTTATTGTCATGGACCCATAATAAATACTGGCAAATAATAATAATGTATATATACATATTTCAAATTATGTTTACATTTTTCTTTGGCTTACCTGAAGAAACCCAGGAGGACGGTTTAGAACAGTATCAAGAGAATTATCCAAGAACCTCACAATTCGAAGGTACCCTGGATATGAAGGTGCACTAACTTCCCCTGCAGGATTTACAAAAAAAATCTGTACTCCATTTGGTATCAAAATCAACTCATCTGCATCTAGCCCTAAGGTCTCAAGAGGAGGTGGCTGAGAATGATTCCTATAAAAGTCTTCTCCAACTGATGAAAATTCCCCAGATTCTGTTCCATAGGATACAGTGTAGTGACCCTCAGCAGCCTGAGGAGTATAAGCAGGAGGTGCTTCTGCTGGGTGACTTTGAGATGGTAAGGATAAAGAAGTAGGTGCAGGAACCAACCCTGTACTCGCTGTTGAAGTGTTCCCATTTGCTTCAGTGTGCTGAGGAGGTGAACTAAAGGACTGAGGCTCTGGTGACTTTTCAGATACGTCTTTAGGTGGAAATTCTGGATATAACTTGGGCACCTCCTGAAGATCATTCCGTAGAGAAGTGGCAAGACCCTTCTCCAGAATTTCCAACCTGGTACGTACATTCTGCAGTGTTTCTTTCATTTTCTGTTGCATCTGTCTAGCAGATTCCCACCCAGCACCTATGTGTTCAGGCTCTGTGGATGATACACTGATTCCTCTGAGCAGGTGTCCTATTCCTTGCTTATAGTAGTTCTTTGCTTCTTCCTTCTGACCTAATTCATCTGTATTCAGTCCCTTATTAACAAATAAAAAGGCCTTCTTGTATGCTTCCTTGATGATCTTAATTTCAGCAGGTTCTCCATTTTGTGGCTCTTGCTCCATTTCTGTCGAAGAGAAAATATTATTTTAATTATCTAATTTAACTATTTGTTTACTGAATTATCATCAATTTCTCCTACCTAAACATATTTCAAGAAAAGAGGAATTCTAAATTCCTAAATGCCCTTGTTCCTAAATCCTTAAATAAAAACAGGGAGAATAAGTTAGAATATATCTACTGAATAATTTTCTTGTTACAGTTTCATGTAATAAATAAATGTTTCCTACCATGTACCTAATGTTGGAACCAAAGAGCCTCATTTAAAAATCCATTATAATATAAATCCAGATTATATCCAGCGAATTAAAAATGAGGTTGAGGGGCGCCTGAGTGGCTTTCTCAGTTAATCATCCAACTCTTGATTTCAGTTCAGGTCATGATCTCAGGGTCGTGAGACTGAGCCCTGAGTCAGGCTCTGTGCTGAACAAGGAGTCTGCTTTGGATTCTCTCTTCCTCTGCTCTTCCTGCTTATGCCCACTCTCTCTCTCAAATAAATAAATAAATAAATCCTTAAAAAAAGTGTATAAGTGTAGGTATGTATACCTACATATCAAAGCTTATGTTGCACAGTATGCTGAAAGGTTTCCTGAAATAATGTGTCACTGGAGAAAATGAAAAGGAAAGTGTGGGGAGGGGTGGGGGAGTGGTGATGATGGTGTAATTCCATGGGTCAGTTGCTAAATAGCATTTCTTGCTACAATCTTCATCTTGGGAGAGAAAAAAAAAGTTTAGCAGGGGAAAAACACCTGGAAATCTATCAGGGGAAATGTAGTGGGGAATTTCAGCACAGAAAGTAAAAGTCTGCATGAAAATACTGCATTTTTAATTTGGGATTTATTCCAGGATTTGATATATTCTCAGAAGTCTCTGAGAAAATGCATTTCACAAGGGTAAGAACTGCAGAATAGGACTTAAAAGAATAAAAAAAGATTTTTAAAAATAATACTTGTGATATCCCTAATCACAGTTAAGAGCTTATCAAGTGGCTTGAAAAGACAAAAACCGTTATTACATGATTCCACATACTTTTTTATTTTTAAAATTTCTTTTAAAGATTCGAAGGTGCCTAAGTCTCTCAGTTAAGGATCTGCCTTCAGCTCAGGTCATGATCATGGGGTCCTGGGATCCAGTTGCCTCAGGCTCTCTGCTTAGCTGGGAGCTTGTTTCTCCCCCTGCCCCTCTCCCAACTTGTGCTCTTTCTCAAATAACTAAAGTCTTTAAAGAAGAAGAAATAATAAAGATTGATTTATTTATTTAAGGTGAGGAGGGGCACAGGGAGAGGGAGTCTTAAGCCAACTCCGGTTGTGAGTGTGCAGCGGGAGGCAGGGCACTATCTCACCACCTGAACGGAAAACACCCCGAGATCACCACCTGAGCCAAAACCAAGAGTCAGCAGGTTAAAGGACTGTACTACCCAAGCGCCCCTCGCATACTTTCATTTTTAAAGTTGAGAACAGAAAGTTTTGAAATGTCAATCTGTAGTATTAAATAAAACATACCCGCACCAGTATAATCATGTTAAATCCCAACCTAAACCCTGGTTCCAGATACAAATAGCGCATTTATTTTTTGAAACATTCTAGTAAAAGGAGTAAAACGTGTTTGGTTCAGACATAACTATGTGTGGGTGTGCATATGTGTAAGCTTAAAAAAAAAAAAATCCCGGGAGAAAAGGCAAAATTCTGAATCAAATACCTGACAACTTAGTTCAACCCCACAAGTCCTAAAAGCCAGTAACAAGCTACCGGCAACATCACAAATAGCCTCCAATACAGAAAATGCTCTAATGCCTGCCTACCTGGCCCTTTACAAGAAAAACGAAGATGGAACTTTTTCAAATACCTGTATGCAACTCACTCCAATAGCTTCCCATCCATTCTTGTCAGAGGAACTACACAAATGACGTTTCAGAAAGCCCCACAGGTGAGAAAGTACCAACATAAAACCCTCCTGTTTCAAACAGGTTTCCTATAAAATGTCTCCAAATGGGATCTGTTATTGCAAAGGACAGCAATTGAGAAATAGCTCCGTTTGTAACTGGGGACATTCTTACATTTCCTTTTTCTTGGTTTTGCTTTTGGACATTTCAAAGAAAACCTGCTGAATTCTTACATATTTACCGGTATTTCAGAAGCTGCAAGAATTTGATCGCAAATCCATTGTTACAATGCAATAAAGTAAATTTCGAGGATCCTTAAGTGACAGAGTAAAACAATTCATTAGTGGGTGGGAAAATGAGCCCACTCGACGGTAACGCAATAATGCCGTGTCAGGAAACAGTGCACATTCCAAGAGAAACTTTTTCCAGACATAGAAATTAGGTCGGAGAGGGCCTCTGCGATGCTCGATCCCTAAGGAACATGAACAAATGCATTCGAAAGAGCAGAACCCGAACGCTATCCATGCCCCCAAACAATTGCTATTGGTTGCTGACGTTCTGTAAAGACCACCGAACTTTCACGAAGCTGTAAGGGGGCAAAACCACAGCCACTTTCGAAGCCAAGTAAACAGCGCGTATGAGGCAGCAGCGCGTATGAGGCAGCACAAGAATGGTGGACAGAGATGTTCCAAGTGCACGATGAAAGGGGTGCGAGTGGGAGGCAGCGTTAGCCAGTAAACAGGAGTGAAGGGCGTAGGGAGCGCGGGGCTCAGAGGTCCCATAAATATACGACGGGGCTAAGAGAACTTCGCAAAGTATCCTCTCGAAATTGTTTCCTTCAACTAAAGTTCCACGTCTGATACTTGGATGAGGGCTCCGGGCCTTCTCTACCCTGCCCCTCCCCCCGCCCGGTCCGGCCGCGGGGCCCGGGGCACTCACGAGACCCGCCCGTCTCGGGGTGGGGGCCCCGCGTCAAGGGCGAATCCTTCCCCGCCAGCCGCTGCCCCACCTGCGCCTTCCAGACCTCGGGCGCTTCGGCGCCACCTGAAGAGTTCCCCGCCCGGCTGCCTCAGCCCAGCGACCAGCTCCCTCAGACGCCGCGCCGCTACGAAGCGTTGGGCCGGGTCGGGTCCCGTGGTTCTTAGCGCCTCACACGCGCGCGCGACCCAACGCCGGGACTCACAAAGCATTCCAAGTCGCGCGCTCCAGAGCGCGCCACGTCACGCGGCCGCCCCGCCCGTCAGCCCTCGCTCCCGCGGCAGGAACCCACAGGTCGGCTTTCGCGAGACGCCCACTGGGGCTGATTACCCACGGCCCGTGCAGCCCAAGTCCTGCCCACGCTGACCTTCAAAATGGTGTGTGGGGAGACGTCACTCAGCTTCGAATCGCAGAGTCCAGCTGTAACTCTGCCGAGAGAAAAGGACGAGGGCAGAAGGCCCTCAGAGAATCACGCGAACCAGGCCCTCAGCGCGGACCCCCAGTCCAGGTCTTCGCGGCCACGTCCTCAGCCCCCGCGCTTGCGCAATATCTTTCTCCGCCGCGGAACCAGGGCCGCTGGAGGGGCTAGGAAAGAGTGGTGGGCAGTGAGAGCCGTCACGGCTAGAGGGAGCCCTGGACTCGGTGCACGTGGGAGAACAAAGGCTGATTCTCTCAACTCTTCTGGCACCTAATCTTTGTTATTAATGTATTCTAAGACAGTTAACCTCCAATGGTAAAAGTCTAGAAGTGTGCGCGCGCGCGCACTAAAAGTCTATGTAACAGAGATCGATGTTAAATTCCTGACTCCTCAGAATAAGTAGCAACCGTACGAATACCATTTATGAATGTGAGAGGCTAAAAGGGGAAAAAATCAAAGTGAACGTACCTTACCTTTTCCCAAAACGTCTTTAAAATTACTAAAATGCTATAGATGACATTAATTAATGTCGAAGTTAATGATGAACATTGTTCATCATTATGATGAACACTGGGCAAGGCTTTTAAGGTAGGGGCCATTTGGGAATTTCCCCAAATCCAAGAAAGGTAACAGTCATCCCAGAGAGAAAACCCAGTTAGGAAGATATACGTTAGTACAATGGTTTAAATGATTTTGCTCTTCTACTCCCTAAAAGAATTCTGGAATATGTGACTGTGCGTGCACCTTTCCCCTCATTTTGAGATTGACCATACATAAAAATTTTCATCTGATGTAAATAGTTGCAAAAGATGCAAATTGTTTTATGGTAAATTGACATTTTAAAATAAAACTGCTATATAACCCTTCTAAATCGTAGACAGTGGTACCTAAATACCAGGCAACGTGATATCCTTCATCAATTTTTTAAAACTACAGGAACAAAATTGTCTTTAATATGAAATCTTACATCATTCCTTTTATTTCTGAATCTGCATTTCCTTAGTTCTTCATGAAATTTTATCCCAATACAGTATTTCTTTATTCGGGAAAGTCTTTTCTTGATCACCTATCATACTTCTCTGCATCATTAGTACATAAACTTAAATCTAACTTTAAGATACTGAAATAGCCATAAAAGTTAAAGTGTTTAAAAACATGAAATTTCTAAATACAAAGTCATATATAGAAAACCCTAAAATTTACTACAGAGCTACTAACTACATCAAAGTTGCAGGATAAAAAATCAACATACAAAAATCAATAGTATTTCTAAACACTAGCAATGAAAGTTCCAAAAATGAAATTAAGAATGTCACTGAGAATACTATAAAAAAAAAACAACTTGGGAATAAATTTAACAAAATAAGTGCAAGACTTCTACACCCCAAACTACAAAACTTTGCTGAGAGAGTTTATTGAAGACCTGAATGAATGGAAAGACATTCCACATTTGAAGACAGATTGAATATTGTTATAATGGCAATATTCCCCAAATTGATCTACAGATGGAACATAATCCCTAAGAAAATCCCAGACAACTATTTTGAAGAAATTGCAAGCTAATCCTAAACTCACATGGAAATGCAAGGGAGTCAGAATACCCAAAACAATCTTTAAAAAAAAAAAACAAAAACAAAGGTGAAAGGACTGACATTTCCTTTGTTTGTTTTGTTTTGCCTTTTTCAAGTTTTTATTTGAATGTCCATTACTTAACAGTCTCATATTAGTTTTAAGTGTAGAATTTAGTGATTGGTCACTTATATACAACACCCAGGGCTCATCACTACAAGTGCCCTCCATTAACCATTATCCATTTAACCCACCCCTCTGCCTACCTCTCTGCTCCAGGAACCCTTGGTCTGTTCTCTATAGTTGAGTCTGTTTCCTGGTTTGCTTCTCTCTTTTTTTCATGGGTTCATCTGTTTTGTTTGTTAAATTCCACATATGAGAGATATATAGTATTTGTCTTTCTCTGCCTGATTTATTTTGCTTAGCATAATGCTCTCTGATTCTACCCATGTCATTCCAAATGGCACCATTTCATTCTTTCTGATGCCTGTGTAATATTCATATACATTTGGGTTCTTTCCATAATTTAGCTATTGTTGATAATGCTGCCATAAACATCAGGGTGCATCTCTCCCTTTGAATCAGTACTTTTTTTTTTATCTTTTGGGTAAATACCTAGTAGTGCAATTGCTGGATGGTTGAGTAGTTCTATTTTTAATTTTTGGGGGAACCTCTATACTGTTCTCTGGAGTGGCTGCACCCGTTTGCATACCTACCAATAGTCCAAGAGGGTTCCTCTTTGTTTTTTTTCTGCATCTTTGCCAATGTCTGTTGTTTCCTGAGCTGTTAATTTTAGCCATTCTGACTGGTGTGAGGTGGTATCTCATTGTGGTTTTAATTTGTATTTCCCTGATGATGAGTGATGTTGAGCATATTTTCATGTGTCTGTTAGCTATCTATATGTCTTCTTTGGAAAAATGTCTATGTCATCTGCCCATTTTTTAACTGGATTATTTGTTTTTTTGGGGTGTTCAGTTTTATAAGTTCTTTATATATTTTGAATACTAACCCTTTATCAGATATATTACTTGCAAATATCCTCTCCCATTCTCTAGATTGCCTTTTAGTTCTATTGCTTGTTTGCTTCACTGTGCACAAGCTTTTTATTTTGAGGAAGTCCATATAGTTTATTTTTGCTTTTGTTCCTTGGTCTTGGGAGACATATCTAGTAAGAATTTGCTATGGCCAGGGTAAAAGAGGTTATTGGCTGTGTTCTTCTCTAGGATTTTGATGGTTTCCTATCTCACATTTAGATCTTTCATTCATTTTGAATTTATTTTTATATATGGTGTGTAAGAAAGTAGTTCAATTTCATTCTTTTACATATTGCTGTCCAGTTTTCCAAATGGTGTCCAACACCATTTGTTGAACACACTCTTTCCTGTTGGATATTCTTTCCTGCTTTGTTGAAGATTACTTGACCATATAATTGTGGGTCCATTTCTGGATTTTGCATTTTGTTGCATTGATCTATGTGGCTGTTTTTGTGCCACTACCATACTATCTTAATCATGATAGCTTTTTATATAAATCAAAGTCCAGAATTGTGATGCTTCCAGCTTTGCTTTTCTTTTTCAAGTTTGCTTTGGCTATTCTGGGTCTTTTGTGGTTCCATACAAATTTTAGGATTGTTTGTTCTAGCTCTGAAAAATGCTGGTAGTATTTTGATAAGAATTACATAAAATGTGTATTGTTTGGGGTAGTATAGACATTTTTACAATATTTGTTCTTCCAGCCCATAAGCATGGAATGTTTTTCCATTTCTTTTGTCATCTTCAATTACTTTTATCAGCATTCTATAGTTTCAGAGTACAGATCTTTTACATTTTTGGTTAGGTTTATTCCTAAGTATCTTACTGCTTCTGGTGCTTTTGTAAATGGAACCGATTCCTTTATTTCTCTTTCTGCTGCTTCATTATTGCTGTATAGAAATGCAATGGATTTCTGTACATTGATTTCTGTATCCTGTGACCTTACTGAATACGTGTGTCAGTTCTAACAATTGTTTGGTGGAATATTTGAGTTTTCTATATAGAGTATCATGTAATCTGCAAGCAGTGAAAGTTTTACTATTTCCTTTCCAGTCTGGATGCCTTTTATTTCTTTTTGTTTTCTGATTGCCAAGTCTAGGACTTCCAGTACTATCTTAAATAACAGTGGTGAGAGTGCACATCATGGCTTTTTCCTGACTGTAGAGGAAAAGCTCAGTGTTTCCTCACTGAAGATTGTATTATCTGTGGATTTTTCGTGTCTGGCCTTCAGGATGTTAAAGTATGTTCCCTCTATCCTTACTTTGTTGAGGTTTTTTTGTCATGAATTGATAATTGTACCTTGTCAAATGCTTTTTCTACATCTATTGAAAGGATCATATGAATCTTCTCTGTTCTTTTATTAATGTGGTGTATCACATTGATGGATTTGTGAATATTGAACCACCCTTGCAGCCCAGGAATAAATCCCACTTGATTGAGGTGAATGATTCTTTTAATGTACTGTCGGATTTGATTTGCTAGTATTTTGTTGAGAATTTTTGCATCTATGTTCATCAGGGATATTGACCTATAGTTCTCTTTTTTTAGTGGACTTTTTATCTGTTTTTGGAATCAGGGTAATGCTGGCTTCACAGAACAAGTCTGGAAGTTTTCTTTCTATTTCTGTTTCTTGGAACAGAAGGTATTAACTTCTTTAACTGTTTGGTAGAATTCCCCTGTGAAACCATCTGGACTGGACTTTTATTTGTTGGGGGATTTTTGATTACTGATTCAGTTTCTTTGCTGGCTCTTGGCCTGTTCTAGTTTTCTATTAAAATTTTGGTAGTTATGTATATTATGTATTTCTAGGAACTTGTCCATTTCTTTTAGATTTCTGATTTGTTGGCATATAATTTTTCATAACTTTCTCTTTGTTTGTACTTTTATGGTGTTGTTATTTCTCCCCTCTAGCTTGTGATTTTATTTACTTGGGTCCTTTCTTTTTTCTTTTTGATAAGTCTGGCTAGGGGATTATCAATTTTATTAATTTTTCCAAAGAACCATCTCCTACTTTCATTGATCTGTTCTGTTTGTTTTCTGCTTTCTTTCTTTTTTCTTTTTTTTTTTTAGTTTCTTTCTTTTTTCTTTCTTTATTTCTGCTTAATCTGTATTAATTCCTTTCTTCTGTTGGTTTTAGGCTTTGTTTGTTGTTCTTTTTCTAGCTCCTTTAAGTTTAATGTTAGGTTGTTTATTTGAGATTTTTCTCGCTTCTTGAGGTAGGCCTGTATTGCAATATATTTTCCTCTTAAGGTCACTTTTGATGCATCCCAAAGGTTTTGGATGATTGTGTTTTCATTTTCATTCGTTTTCATGTATTTTTGAAATTTCTTGTTTAATTTCCTAATTGACCCATTTATTCTTTAGTTCCATGTTGTTTAGCCTCCATTTATTTGTCATCTTTCAAAATTTTTTCTTATGGTTGATTTCAAGTTTCATAACATCATGGCCAGAAAATATGCATGGTATGATTTCAGTTTTCTTATACTTGTTGAGCACTGATTTGTGACCTAGTATGTGATCTATTTTGGAGAACGTCCCATGTGCACTTGAAAAGAATGTGTATTCTGCTGCTTTAGGATGGAATGTTCTGAATATATATGTTAAATCCATATGGTCCAGTGTGTCATTCAAAGCCATTATTTCCTTGTTGATTTTCTGCTTAGCTGATCTGTCCCTTGTTGGAAAAGGGGTGTAAAAGCCCCCTACTATTATTGTATTAATATCAATAAATTCTTTCATGTTTGTTGTTGTTTCACATATATACATTTGGGTGCTCCCAAGTTCGGGGCATAAATATTTATAATTCTTAGGTCTTTTTGTTTGACAGCCCCCTTTATTATGACATAGTGCCCTTCTTCATCCTTTGTTACAGTCTTTGGTCTAAAATCTAGTTTGTCTGATATAAGTATTGCTACTCTGGCTCTCTTTTGATGTCCATTTGTATGATAAATATTTCTGCATCCCCTCACTTTCAATCTGCACATATCTTTAAATCTAAAATGAGTCTTCTAGGAAGCGTATGGGGGGTCTTGTTTTTTTATACATTCTGATACCCTATGTCTTTTGGTTGGAGCATTTAGTCCAATTACATTTACAGTGATTATTGATTGATAAATATTTAGTGTCATTTTATTACTTATTTTGTGATTGTTTCTGGAGACTCTTCTCTGTTCCTTTCTGGTTTTTGTCACTTTTGGTCTTTCCTTCCCACTCCAAGCATCCCCTTTAATATTTTTATTAAATAAATATTATTTATTTAATAAATATTAACAAATGATAATAATTATTAATATTAATAATAAATATTAAATAAATCATTTTTATTTAATAATAAATAATAATTATTATAATTAGGGCTGGTTTAGTGTTCACAAACTCCTTTAGTCTTTGTTTGTCTGGGAAACTCTTTATCTCTTCTTCTATTCTGAATGATAGCCTTGCTGGGTAGAGTATTTTGGCTGCACATTTTTCCAGTTTAGCAGGCTGAATAAATCATGTCACTCCCTTCTGGCTTGCCAGTTTTCTTTGGAGAGATCTGCTGGTAGGTTATGGGCCTTCCCTTGCAAGTGAGAGTCTTCTTTTGTCTTGCTGCTTTTAGGGTTTTTTTTTTTTTCCTTATCACTATATTTTGCAAATTTAACTACAATATGTCTTAATGTTGGCTTGCTTTTGTTGATTTTGATGGCAGTTCTCTATGCCTTGTGGATTTGGATATCTATTTCCTTCCCCTGATTAGGTAAATTTTCAGCTGTTATTTCCTCAAACAAACCTGCAGCTCCCTTTTGTCTCTCTTATTTTTGGGACTCCTATGATACAAATGTTACTATATTTGATATGGTCACTAAGTTTCCTAAGTCTGCTCTTATGATCCATAATTTTTCTTTCTCTCTTCTGTTCAGCCTCATTATTTTCCATAATTCTATCTTCCATATCAGTTTTTTTTTAATTTTTTTAATTTTTTTTTTAAAGATTTTATTTATTTATTTGACAGAGAGAGAGATCACAAGTCGGCGGAGAGTCAGGCAGAGAGAGAGAGAGAGAAGCAGGCTCCCACTGAGCAAAGAGCCCGATGCGGGGCTCAATCCCAGGACACTGAGATCATGACCTGAGCCGAAGGCAACGGCTTAATCCACTGAGCCACCCAGGCGCCCCTCCATATCAGTTTTTGATCCTCTGCTTCTTCCATCCATGAGGTCATTATGGACAGTTGGTTTCAAATTTCAGATATTGCATTTTTAATTTCTGTCTAATTGTTTTTCAGTTCTTTTATCTCTATTGTAAGGGTCTTTCCAGCTTTTCTCAAGTCCAATGAATATCCTTATGATTGTTGCTTTAAATTTCCCATCAGGCACTTTACTTATATCTGTTTCAATTAGATCTCTGGCTGTGACCTTTTCTTGTTCTTTCTTTGGGATGAATTCCTCTGTGTTGACATGTTGTCTAGGTCTCTGTCTTCTTCTGTGCATTAGAAAAGCCTGTTATGTCTCCTTTTCCTGAGAGTAATGGCTTTTAAAAGAAGAGGCCATATAGTGTCGAGGGCCTGGTGCTCCAGGGAGTGTCTTTGGTATGTGCTGTTTGTACTCTGCTGCTGTGTTTTGGCTGCTCTTTCCCTTGGCAGTCATCTGCAAAAGTTCTTCTTGCTTGCAGTGGGTAGTGTTTGGCCCTTTGCCAGAGTGGTGAGTTTTAACTAGATGTGCTCTGGTCTGCTTGTTAAATGTAACCTGATGCTACTTCTGCTAGAACTGAAACCTTGCAGAACTCTGGGTCTGTAGACATGGTGCGTTCAGGATTTTGTGTTGGTCTTCTGGGGAAGGGGCCTGCTGTGCTGGTCCTTAGGCACTCTTGCTCAAGAAAAGCAGTACCAGCAGAGTGCAGGAAGGTTGGACTTGGTGTAAGCAGGTTAGGCAGCCAGGGTTGGCACTGTGCTGTTGAGTGAAGTTGGTTTATGCTGTGGGGTGGAGAAGGGAAACAGCGCTGACCAGTTCCTTTGTGCCCACAGAGGGTACCCAGTGCTTGTTACTCTTAGGGAAACACCCCCAGAAGAGCAAATAATGTCCCCGAGTGCGTCCCAGGCATTTTTCAGGTCTCAGTTTTCATGCTGTCTTCTCCAGGTTGGGTTGCTCGTCTGCCTGGAGCAGTGCACTGCAGTTTGAGTTCTATCCCAGCTAAACCTGCTGACTTTAAAACTCCAAACTTTAGGGACCTGGTGTGGTGGGGACCTGCACTGGTCTTCCAGGGGAAGGTCTCACCATGCTGGGACTGATGCAAGTTTGACTGAGTAGGGCAGTCATGCTAGAGCACAAGGGTGTGCAATTTGGAACAATGCAGGCTAAAGCTCCAGTGTCTGGGTGAGCCGCCCTCAGCAGGTGTCTCTGCCTATGCTGAGGGGCGGAGGAGGGAAAGGGTTGACAGCTGGATCTTTTGTCACCTGAGAAGCAACTCTGCAAATGTCACTCTAGAAAGAGTGAACAGTCTCTCCCTATGTGCCTTTGGTGATTTTCAGATTGTGCCTTCCATCCAGGGTTGCTTGCATTCCTTCTCTCCTGGAGTAGGGAAGTGCCCTCAAGGCGTTATCCCAGACAAGGCCATGGACCTCTAAAACTCCAGTTTTTGAAACCCAGTGGTTATAAAAATTCAGGAAAACCATCCCCTCTTGTTTACCCAGCCAGTGGCTTTGAGGATGTCCCCTTGTATATATCCTTGCATGCTCCACTCCCTCTTGCCTGCTTCCACATCCAGGGCTCTCTCCCCTCTGCAACACCCATGATCCATTTCTCCCCTAAAGCCCATCTCCACACTTCCCACCTTTCACAATGTGGCCTCTTCCCTCCCTCTAGTGCAGTTTGTCTGTCAGTCCACAGATCAATTTGTTGGGTATTCAGAATAATTTGATAGTTATCTAGCTGTGTTTGAGGGATGAGGCAAGTGTAGGGTCTTCCCACTAGGCCACCATCTTAGCTCCCCCATACTTTCTGATACCAAAATTTACTATAGAGCCTCAGTAACCAATTCAGTTTGGTCCTAGCATGAGGACAAACATATGTAGGATAGAGCTGAACAATGGAGTAGGATTAAGAACCTATAAATAAGCCCATTTAAAGTTAACTGATTTTCGACTAAAGTGCCAAGAAAATTTGATGGGAAAGAAATATTCTTCTCAGCAAATGAAAAAATTGGAAATTCATTTAAAAAGGTGAATTTGGACCCCTATCTCATACTATACTAAAAAACTAACACAAAATGGATCAAAGACTTAACTGTAAGAACTTAAACTATAAACCCCTTAGAAGAAAACATGAGTAAATCTTCATAAACTTGGTTGAAACAATGGTTTCTTAGTTACTACCCCCAAAATATAAGCAATAGAAGAAAAATTGGTAAATTGTATATCATTAAAACCTTTTGCTCTTCAAAAGATACTGTCAAGAAATGGAAAATACAACCCACAAACTATGAGAAATTATTTGCAAATTATATCTGATTTGTATTTAGACTATATAAAGAACTATTATAACTTAATAACTAAAAGGTTATGTAAAACAATTTAAAAATGGGCAAGGGATTTGAATAGACATTTCTCCAAAGACATACAAATGGCCAGAAAGGATATGAAAATATGTTCAATGTAATTAGTATTTAGAAAAATGGATATAAAAAACACAATATGTCATTATTTACCCACTATATTATCTGTAATAAAAAAGATAGATACTAACAAGTGTTGACAAGGATGTGGAGAAATTGAAGCCCTCATGTATTACTGGTACCAATATAAAATGATGCAGCCATATTTTGGTAATCAATTTGTTTGTTTAAAAAGTTGTATGTAGTCTTACTTTATGGCCTGCAATTCCCATCAGAAGTGAAATTGTGTTCATATTTTCATTTCTTTTGGTTCGAAAAAAATCAAGCGATGCTGTTATTATAAAATTCCTTCCATTTCTCTTTATTTAGTTTAGATGGAAGAGTTTCTCAGCATTGTTAAAACTGAGATATAATTGATGCTGAATCCTGCCTTATTCTGGAAATAGAACATCTATAATATATATAATACAAACAATACAAATACTGGCATACGTATACAAAGTGTACAGGTATACTTGACAGAAATGTTCATAGCATTTTAAAAATAGCCGAAAAGTAAAAATAACCCAAACAGGTATCAATCAACTGATTCATAGATTTTTGAAAATGTGGTAATTTCATACAGTGAGATTTTTTCAGTCCCCAAAATAGCAACAGAGAGGAACCTCAATGAAAGAAGCCAGACATGAGCATATATTGTATGATTCTGTTTTTATAATTTTTTTAATGGCAAATATATAGAGACAGAATGTAGTAGCTGCCTAGGGCTATGGTTATTAATTGGAATGGACTATAAATGGGCATGGAGTTTTCTTTTTAGGGTGATAGAAATATTCTAAAATTAGATTGTGATGATGATTGTATAATTCTGTAAATTTAATAAAATTCATTGTATTGTACATTTAAAATGAGTGAACTTTATGGTATATGTATCATATTTAAAGCAGTTCAAAAAATACCTGCTGGGTAGAAAGATTATTATAACTATTTTTATTTGTATGTATTTTATGTTTGGATAAGTATTTGTTAAACAAAAATATATATTTATTGGAAATATATCTTGAAGAGGTGACAGGAACTTTTTTCAATTAATTCATATATTTTCTAGATGATTATCATTTATTTCTAGAATGGGACAGAACTCAGCTACAATTCTATTCTAATTTTAATATTTATAAATGTAAAGGCTGAGAAATTCTGTCCACATAAAATGAACTGATTTAGGTTATCACTGGTGTTATTACCTAATTGCTCCCAGCTCATGTTAAATTCAATAAAATGACTGACTCAATGTAAAATAAAACTCCCAGTAAGTACAATATGTTGAAGGCTATGTGATGATAATATTCTAAAAGTTCCACATGAGGCTAAGTCTTCAATGTATGATACCATTACACTTTTCTTCCTTAAACTTTTTGCATGTGGAAAGCACGAATTTGACCAAAGGTCAATAATTGTGATGTTCTTAATACAGTATAATTTCTCTTTGCTGAGCAAACAGTGGATGTTGGACAAATGCAGTATTTTAAAAATGGAATAATCAATAGATAAAAGTAATTTTGTACTTATAGAGTTAGAGATCCTTATGTAGGCCTTGTAAGTTTATATTTCCATATGAGTCTCTTCCTTAGCAAATATACATAGCCTTAAAAAAACCAATCATAGTATGGAAAACAATTCCTTTAGTATTTCTTACAAGCCTGATTCGGCTTTGTTCTAGCCAAGTTGGTATTTTTTATATTATGTTATAAAGGCTAATGGCTGGTATAGTAAAGTACTTCATTTTCTATATGCTTAAAATGCATAATGAAATGGCAGAAGAGTTTAAAACCAAACACCAAAATTCTCCTTATAGCAGCTGCATTGCTTTAAGGAAGTTTTGGTAAGCCACTTAGGGTCAGGGTGAGTCCCCAAGGACACAGGCAAATAAGAGAAAATAAATGAAAGAACACTTAGAGCATTTTGTAATACTACATTAGAAATGAGCAGACTGGCAGCAGGTGGAGTGAAGAATGAGGGGTAGTGACAACTGAGAACGGAGGAAAAGCAACATGGTAGATTGACAAAGGATTCAGAAGGAAAAAATTGCCAGATTTTGCATTTGAAGTTGTTTTTGCTGTTGTGATGTAAGAAGCCTAAATTTCCTGAATCCGTCAATGTAGTTTTCAAAAAATTCTTTGTGTTCTGTTTTTGTTTTGTTTTGGTGAGAAATTTAGAAAAGAGTCTCAATACCCATCTTGTTTACATGGGACAGAACAAGACAAGTATATGAATAATGCTGGGAGAGTCCATGAGCTCAATTAGGGAAAGTAAAGGCTCAGACCCAGAGGTGTTCTTGAGACTGTAAACCCCTTGGGAATTTTTGGACATCTCGAAGACAGCATCAGATTTTCTACAAGAGGTAAAGATGGAGCTCAAAGAAAATGTCAGTGCCCTTCAGTCAGAGAGCACCAAAAATACACCTGAAGTTTGAACTTCTGTTTAAACTTTTGTCTTTTTACAGAAGAAACCTGTAAGTGGAATGTGAAAGAGAACTCCTTGATAAAACACCAAAGCGGCTATGTCTTCAACATTATTAAAATTGTGATTATATTTATGCATCCCATGTATACTTATAAAGATTTTTCAAGTTCCATGTAATTAGGGATTATAAGAATAAAGACTTTTTTTTTTAAGATTTTATTTATTTATTTGACAGAGAGAGAGGGGTCACAAGTAGGCAGAGAGGCAGGCAGAGAGAGAGGGGGAAGCAGGCTCCCTGCTGAGCAGAGAGCCCAATGCAGGGCTCGATCCCAGGATACTGGGATCATGACCTGAGCCAAAGGCAGAGGCTTAACCTACTGAGCCACCCGGGTGCCCCAAGAATAAAGACTCTTAAGAAGCTATCTTTAGTGCTGATTGGCCATGATACTAGTTAGACACTAGCTCCTTTCCCTCTTGAGTATGTCGCTTATTAGAGAAGCTAAGAGGAAAAATGTGTGATGACTTGCTGGCAAAATCCATTGAACACTAGGAATTCATTATTGGGTATCCTGATTGTCTTGGAGGGATTCCCATTGCAGAACAGCTAACATTTTTCTGGCAATATCCAGGCAATTTCAATGGAAAGATCTAGATCTGGAAATTCCTTCTCCAGCACTCTCAGTTCTTGGAGCTGGTCCATCCCAGCCTGCCTGCCCAAATAAACTGATGTGAGAGCAGATAGCCAGGAACACAACACTCAGCAAAACACAGAGTTGAATGCATCAGTTCATAGAGAGTTCATAAGCAATGATGCTGTTCATGAAATAAAAAAAGAAAGAAAAAACAAAAGTCTGCTAATTTTGTGACACTTTATAAAAATATACCAAGGGTTATATATATATATTTTAAAGATTTTATTTATTTATCTGACAGAGCCAGACAGTGAAAGAGGGAACACAAGCAGGGGGAGTGGGAGAGGGAGAAGCAGTCTTCCTGCTCAGCAGGGGCTCCATCCCAGGATCTTGGGATCATGCCCTGAGCCAAAGGCAGAGGCTTTAACCCACTGAGCCACCCAGGCACACCAAGGGTTATATTTTTATAGTTAAAATTTTCAAGCAATTCTTTCCAGAAATTCTTTCTTCATCATTTAATCATACTTGTTTTCTGAACAGTTTATGTTTCGTGCTCTCTCTCTCTCTCTTTTGGTCAGTTTGGATTTCTAATTGAAGCTGTTTCTTTAAAAATAAAGTCTCTTTTCCTAAAGCAACACAAACTTTAAAAAAACACTCATCAACCTAGTATGGCTGCAAAGACTTGGGCCCATATGAAAATGAGAAATCAAGTAAATTTGAATTTTTTTTTCTATAGGCTCAGTCTGTTTGGAACAATTGGTATTGTTATTACCAACAAAAAAGTTATTGGCTATTACAAAATCACATTCAGGACAGAGGTGGAACTTGAAAATACTGGTTTCTTTTTAAAAGAACCAGTTCTGTCAACCAGAGAAATTCTTTAATTTACGTATAGACAAGTTCCTATGGTGTCAGATCACAGCATAGCTAAGCATCACTGAACTGTATTTAATCACAAGCTTTACTTGGAACAGTGGGTGCTTCCCACTGAAACTAAAATGTTAACAGTTTTAAACAGCCCACAAAAAGTATGCATGTATTAAGCACTCTTTCGGAGCTTGTAAATTACTCCATCAGGATATATTAAGGATGGACTGTGGTATTTACCTATTTCAGATGAAAACAGTTTCCATTAAATTTTCTGAAAAGCCAAATTTGGGGCCTTAGTAGTATCAATTTTTTGAAGCCCAACTGTGCAGAATGTCCTTAGCTAGTCCTTTTACCTCCCTCATTTTATTTCACCCCCCAACAAACCAATAAGGAGGCTATTGTGAGATGAAGAAATGGAAGCTCAGGAAGTTTAATATATTCCTAACAACATAGAAAACACCTAACAAGGCCAAGATTCCTAAAGATTGTTTTCAGAATTACTATTTTGTCAAAATTAATGTTTTGTTGAGTAACTATTACTCTATGCTCAGTATGAGTAGTTTCCATGTATTATCTTTGAATTCCCACTTTCTGCAAATCAGAATGAAGTTTTTTAACACTAAGTAATGTAATCAAAATCTCGCAACAGATAAGTGGTAGAACTATAATTTAAACTGGAATTTTTGACTTTAAAACCTTAGCATTGGGCACCTGGGTGGCTCAGTGGGTTAAGCCTCTGCCTTCAGCTTAGGTCATGATCTCAGGGTCCTGGGATTGAGCCCCGCATCAGGCTCTCTGCTCAGTGGGGACCCTAGTCCCTGCCCCCCCCATCTCTGTCTGCCTTTCTGCCTCCTTGTGATCTCTGTCTGTCAAATGAATAAATAAAATCTTAAAAAAAAAAAAAACTTAGCATTTTCCACTGTAACACGGTATCTTAGGGTTGGTTATCCAGTTCCCAAAGGGTAACATACTTTGGAAGAATCTGAAACATCCTGGGACAGAGAAAATTTTGTCAAGACTACAAATTTTCTGGGTTCTTTGATTTGGCTCTAAAATTAAATATATACTAGAATCATGGACTATCAGATGAATTTGTGTTGGACTCCTAGCTGTCACACCTACCACCTTCATAAATTTGGGCAATTCCCCTTAGTGCTTCAGTTCCCACCTTTGTATAATTCAGGTAACAAGAGCTACTTTGTAATACTACATTGGGGATTAAGTAAGATAAGGAATGCAGTGTCCTGTACCTCACAAAGGGCATCAGACTGGAGTGGTCAAGAGCACAGACCTTAAAACCAGCTGCCTGAGTTCAAATGCTCAGTCTGCCACTGATCGCCTCTGTGATCTTGGGTAAATTTACTTACCCATTTGTACCACCATTGCCTCGTGGTAAAATGAATTAGTGATAATAACTACTTCATGATTTAAGCAGTTGTTAAATTTCAAAAATACACGTTGAACATAGCAGATGCTGGACAAATTGTAGCTAGTTTACCCTAAAATCACTTGGGTGATTTAAAAATTTTATATATATATATATATATATATATATATATATATATATATATATGAAGATTTTATTTATTTATCTGAAAGACAGAGATCACAAATAGGCAGAGAGGCAGGCAGAAGGTAGGGGGGAACCGGCTCCCTGCCAAGCAGGAAGCCCGAATCGGGGCTCCATCCCAGGACCCTGGGATCATGACCCAAGCCGAAGGCAGAGGCTTTAACTCACTGAGCCACCCAGGCACCCCTATATGTATATATTTCTACTGGTACTTAAATTTTTTATCTGTGGAGAAAATTCCTCCATTACCAATAAAATAACATGTAAAACAGAAATCTGCAGCCCAGAGTGATGAGTCCTAGAGCCATCCTAATAGGTTCCCTGAAGTTTGAGTGCGGGGAGGGGAGGCAGAACGAGAAGAAGGTGTTAGGGTGTCTTTCAGATTTGGGGTTAAGCAACTGGACATGCCTCTAGATGCATTTACTGAGATGGGAGACACTGGAGAGGATTGTACATATGGGAAAAGTGGGGAGAAAGAGAACCAACAATTGTTTAGTATCTCCCAAGTAATATCTGTGTCCATATTACCTCATTCCACTCTCAGAAACACCCTATGGGTGTTTCACATCCACCAGTTTCACAGATCTGTGAAAATCTCTGAAGAAGTGTGTTGTGCGGGAGAAACAACAAGTTCAACTTCTCAAATAAGAGTTTTTTGCATAAGGTGGTAAGAATTTTTTTTCTAGCCCCCACTCCCTCCCCCTACCCTTAAGTCCTGAATGTTCACAGCAATATTTACATCGGTATGTTAACATAGCCACCACTTTCCACCCAAAGCAACACTTTCCTGTTCCTTGTAGTCCTTTAATACCTCCATGAACAAAGAACATTTTGAGGTGCCAGGAAGACTCTAAAAGTTTAGTTATAACTTGGAAATCTGTAAAAGTTAGATTACTCTGCTCAGAAATGTCATGGGAATTGCTCTCTTTCTCTAATACTTAAATTAGGCACAGACATACTATCATAGAGCTAAAATTCATGGTAACCATATTGCTCCTTAACCCAGTAATGTTGTCTATACCGATTTCACCATTGATATAATGTAACTGGTTCCAACTGGAAGCAAATCAAAGTATATCCATTTCTATTCCAATCTTCTGAATAATGCATGCCATCTTCATTACCTCAAACTTTGGGGAACAAAATGCATGAAGCAGAACCTCAACTGGTTAAAAGAATTTGTCTTTTTAAGGGTGGTATTTCCAAACTCTCTAACAACAACAAAGTTCCGAATCATAGAATCCATGAAGTTGTCAAAGAAAGCACCACCAAAGCAGATTTCCCATCTGTTTTTTAAGTTTACTGTAATGCAAATATTGGATGGAGCCATATTAAAATGCGGATACAAGCACTTTCACGTGGCTCCACCTAATAGATCATAAAAAGCATAGTTCATAAATCTCAAGGAACATTAACTACCATAGTTATTTTTAAAATCCCTGGATTCTTTGAAAGCCCTCTTTTTATTCTAATGGAAAGCCAAAACTGAAAACTTACTGAGCTTTACTATTTATGGTTACTACTTACTTTTCATGTTACAATATTCTTATAATCAAGCTGTCCTAATTGCAGCAGACATATTTGCAATGGATATTTTTGCTCTTTGATTTTAAGACCAACTCTTGCCGTCGTGAATATCAATGATAAAAATGTCTTATGCTGGTGTGAGGCTTCGCAGTTGTCAGCAGGCCTGTGCAGGTACTATGTCGTGTGATCCCTATGGCCCTTCATTTTAGTTGGGCCTTTATTATCACTCCAGCCCTCACACCAGATGTGGGCAAATATTATCCATGTATTATGGAAGAAGAAACAGATGTTCAGTGAGGTGACCTGTCCAGGAGGGGCTTGGCTAACCCCAGATCTCCTGGGTCATAACTGAGTGCAATGGATTCACTACATCACTGTTAAACAACCTGTCTGGGAGTGAGTCCATCACTGAACAAAACACGCATTCCATTATCACACTCAGAAGGAAGCACGGGAGTTGGATAGGGACAGACCTCAGGATACAGAATCCCTATTGCCTCTCTCCTCTCTGTTTCTTTCTGAGCTCCAGTCCCGAGGGCAACCTCCACACTATAGGGAAAAGAAAGCTCTTGGCTGGCCAGGTGGAAGCTGTCGGGGCCACAAGTGTGGGCCCTTTCCTCTATCAAGCTCTCTCACCTATGTCTTAGGAATAAGGGGTGGCTTGATGCCTGTGAAGGCCCCCTAGCTCACTGCCTCTCCACTGCTAACCCAAAACCAGCAGAAGAAAGCAGACCATCACGTGGAACAGGAAGATTTTTTTAAAATGAGATTTTGTGAGACACCTTGGTGGCTCAGTTAGTTAAGCAGCTGCCTTGGGCTCAGGTTGAAATCCCAGGTCCTGGGGTTGAGTCCCACATCAGGCTCCTGGCTCAGCGGGGGCATCTGCTTCTCCCTCTGCCCCTCATCCCTGCTTGTGCACTCTTTCTCTGACAAATAAATTTAAAAAATATATTTTTTTAAAAATGGGATTTTGTTCATAGAGTATTTAAAAATTAGTATCTTATTCCTTGGATCTTTTTGGTGATGGGAAGTTATTTTCCCAACTGCTGGCAGTAATTGTCCTCTTTATTAATTTTCTGTTGGTGATAATGACTATGGTGGAAACACAGGATTGGCAAGACCAAGGCTTTTCTTTAATGGGCATACACATCCTCTAACTACTTTGAAAAATACAGATTCATCTTCAGTAGGTCTGGGGTGGGGCCTGAGATTCTGTATTTGTGGCAAGTCCCCATAGGATGACAATGTTGCTGGCATCCACAGACCAAATTTTGAGTAGCATGGAACCAAACACATCAAACATACCATCTATCCCCCAGAATCTATGAGAAGAGGAAAATCTAAAGGTTATTAATGATTTTATTTTTTCTCAAAGCAACAGACAACCAAAAAAAAAAGGAAAATTCTAGCCGATTTTATTTTCCCTTTATTAATATTTCTATAGAAATATGTGAATGAAATAGAATTTGTTTTCTTCGTGTCTTAGGAATAAGTCAAGGGTTGGGTTGACTAGGCATTTCTCCCTTTCTACAATACCCAGTGCCACAGGGAAATGCCAAGCTGTTCCCTGTTGGCTCAGCCCCTTCTCAAAAATTTCCTGTCTTGTCGTCTTGCCTCTGCCTGATTTTTTTTTTTTTTTTTTTTTGGTTCTATAAAGATTTAGGGTTCCTATGGACTGGAGACAGATGATAGCAGGAATGTCACAGCTGTTTTAGCTTGAGCAGTTGGTTGCATTCTTTTAAAATTAGCCTGAAATCAGATCACTGCTCAAGAGAGCCATAAAAAGAATATCAGCAAACAATATCTTACTCTAAACTATTTGGCTATTTTGGTCAGTCCAATATTTTTAACTTTTTAGTTTGAAACAAAGACTCAGAAAAAGATGCAAGAAGAGTGGTTTCAAGTACCCTTCAGCCAGCTTTCCACAAGGATAACATCTTACAAAACAATTGTACAGTATTAAACACAGGAAATCTATATTGGCACAGTACAGTTAACTGTAAGGCTGAATGTCACCAGTTTTTACATGTGCTTTTTGGCGGGGGGAGTATACGCGACCATGACATACAGATTCATGTAACCACCACCGCAATCTGATTGTTAAAGTCTGGTGTCCCCCAGTTTTCAGCCCTGAGCCCTATTCAGCTCTCATTCTTCATACTGGCCCCAAACCTTCTCATAATACAAACAGCTGACACCCCTCTGGCAGGTATCGTGGGCGACACACTCAATATAAATTAGCTCATTCCACACTGAGAGCAATCCTAAGCATTGTCAGAAATGACTCCGAGTTCCCTGAAGCCTAAAACTTGTACCATTATAGGGTCCGACCCTTTTGAAGATAAAGAACAGAAAAATACAACTGTCAGGAAATCTTGCAGTATGCTACAACATGGATAAACTTTGAAGAAAGATATTGCGCTGAGTGAACGAAGCTGGTCACAAAAGGACAAATACTGCATGATGCCACATGTATGAGATGCTTGGAATAGTTAAATTCATAGAATCCAAGACTAAAATGGTGGTTACCAGGGACTGGCAACAGAGGGAGTTGGGGAGTTGCTAATCAATGGATATCAAGTTTCAATCACACACACGATGAATAAGTTCTAGAGATCTGCTAGGCAACATAGTACCACAGTTAATAACACTATGTGG
Source organism: Mustela nigripes (assembly GCF_022355385.1). Taxonomy (NCBI): domain Eukaryota; kingdom Metazoa; phylum Chordata; class Mammalia; order Carnivora; family Mustelidae; genus Mustela; species Mustela nigripes. Next base: position 17,790,028 of record NC_081571.1, read on the forward strand.
AACACTTATTTTTTTTTTTTAAAGAGTATAGATCTCATGTTTGTTCTTATCACAAGAAAATAAAAGAAAAGAAAATATCAAAATTAGTACTAAAAAATAAACACTTCCACAGGCACAAGGGATGGGTCCTGAAAATTGACCTTCATTAGTTTCAGGACACATCCAGCCTCAAGGCAGGTGCTATTCTTACTTCTGTTTTACAATTAGACAACTGAGGCAGAGGAAGTTCACACACTTGATGAGGGTCCTCCTGCCACGGGAGGTCCCATCACCCGTTGGCCTCCTACTGTGACCTCCCGACCACTCAACAACTCCCCTCTGTCCATTCTCCATGCTGACCCCAAGGCATCTGCTCACAGACCATGTCTCTTCTGATTGGAAACTGTACCTAGTTCTTTACTACTTTTAGGGTAAGTGTTAAATTCTGGTGCATGACTTCTGGGCTGTCTGTGGCACCTGATGCTGTGGAATGTTGAAGTGCTATGGGTCTCTAACATGCCACACTTCCAACTCCTTTCCACTGCCGGGATGGCTCTCTTCCCATCCCCTCTACATGCAATGCTCTTTACCATTTTTTCTGAATTAGAAATAGCATTATTAGTTACTTTCAGCTTATAGGAGTAATGCATAGTTAAGAAGAAAAAAAATTATAATACAAAAAATCATGAAGAATTAAATGAAAACCACCAGGTCTATAACCTCGTGGTCTGGGAAGAAGCATTATTAACAATTTAGTGTTTACATTTTTCATTTTTCCTTCATGTCAGTGTGTGTGTGTGTATGTGTGTGTGTGTGTGTGTTCCAGTCTATAAAATTGGGATATGTTGCTATGTTTATTTTTTCATTTTTATCAATCCACTCGACTCTCCCCCTAAATATTTAGTTGTTATTTTAATGTACGTCTCTTTGGTTTTTGGGAAAGCCAAGCATCTCTTTATGTGTTTCTTCTATTAAGAACTGCCTATAGATATCTACCTTTCTCTACTGGGTTTCTACTAAGGATATTGTTTATACATATCCTTCAACTTTATCCTTAGTGCTTTGACTTTGTAATGATGTAATTTGGAGTGATGTAATTTCATATACAGTTGGTGCCTTTAGAATTACAACCCTATATATTTACCTCTGTAGCACCACAATCGCGCAGAATGCCTGAAATAGAATCCTTGGTAAACAAGTATTTGGGGAATGAATGAGAGGTACTGGGGATATGGTCTCATCCTCTGATTTCCTTATCCTTTCTCGCACAGAACCACGAGCAAATCCTGTGAACTCTACCTTCAAAGTGTCTTTAAACATCCCACTATTGCCACTCTAGTTCAGACTGTTGGCATTCCTTACCTGGGTTTCCGTAATAGGCTCCTCTTTCCGGTCTCTCTAACTCAATCTTTTCTCCATCTGCGACCACAGTTTTCTTTTTCTTTTTCTTTTTTTTTTTTTAAGATTTTATTTATTTATTTGATGGAGAGAGATCACAAGTAGGCAGAGAGGCAGGCAGAGAGAAAGAGAGGGAAGCAGGCTCCCCGCTGAGCAGAGAGCCCGAAGTGGGACTTGATCCCAGGACCCCGAGATCATGACCCGAGCCGAAGGCAGCAGCCCAACCCACTGAGCCACCCAGGTGCCCCTGCGACCACAGTTTTCTAAAACATAATCTGTTCACTTTACTCTCCTGCTTAAAATTCTTTAATGATTCCACATTGCCTGGAAACTGAATGTAAGATCTTTAGAAAGAGTCTAAGGGTCTCCATAACAGCTGGCCAGATGTCCCTTCTCAGCCGCACCCCTCCTCCTTCCCTCTCTGGACACTTCTACGCTTCAGCAACACTGCACTTTCAGCTGTTCCAGAACAGACTACGCTTTCTATACTCTTTGCTTTCTAGATCTATCTCAAATGCCACAACTGCCCTGGAAACTTGTCCTCTTCCTCCACCGAGATGATCACACTCCTCTCCCCACCAATAACCCCATCAGCACCACCACAGCCACCCTTGCCTTGGGCACCTCCCTCCAAGTCTCTAGACTCGCTCATTATTTTGAAGCTTATCTTATATTTCTCTTCCCATTTCATCTTCTTGCCTGGATAGGAATTCTGATTCAACAATTTCATAGAAACAGTCAAATATCTGTTTACCTATCACATATGAAACACTGACTCTATTTCTGATACTCGATTCAGTTTCCAGTTGAAATTTTGAGCACAGCTGAATTCTCAAAGTATGTTAGTTATAAAAGGCTGGAAGCCTATGTGCATTTTTAAAAATAGTGTAATCTGAGCTCCTCTCAGAGCAGGGATTCTGAGAATAAATGGGGAGGTAGATGTCCATGTTTTGTCAGCTTTGCTAGTTACACAGGCAAAGGAGAAGCAGAACTTCTGCTCCCCTGATGACACCTTCTCACTCACCAGTGTGATGGATAGTCCTCAACCCCCAAAATTTTTGGTTCAAACATAACCATAGACACATATATTAAAATTACTTTTATTAAGCTTTTAAAAAATAATACATTCTCTGATAAGTATGAATAATCACTTTCCTCAGCACATTCACAGTCCATATTTTTTTTGTGCATTCCCTGTTCTTGCTGCAACATGCTTGAAGTCTAAATATTATAAACAAACAAACAAAAAAACGATTCAAGGTTTGTATATGACAATTCAGAAAATGATCATGGCTACAAAAATTTAAAGCCATTTGTTTTTCTTTCAAGGAAATGATCAGTTTAAGATATTTTACATGTGTCAACAACAATATCAAAATACTGTTTCTTTGGTTGCTTCTGTCTCCCTTCTATTGTATGCACATGAGCCAGGCACTTCATTAGCTGCTTACAGGCATACAGGAATAAACAACACAGGCAGGGCCTCTTCCCTCATAGGGTTTACCTGAGCTTCCAAATAAAGAAAAACCAATCTGGAAAGCTTTTGAGGAAGAAGGGCCATCCAAAACAAAACAGAGAAAATTTCAGTGTTCAGATCATGTTTATCAATCACTGGAATAGAATATGACGTCCCCACAATCTCCATGCGCCCAGCCAAGATATTTTTATTCCTCTTAACTTTTAAAAAATCACCAACAGGAAGTTATTTCTAATATGTCATTTCTATGCCTTTCCTAATAGAGTTGCAAGCTGAGGTGTTAGAAACTAAAACATCTGTCAACTTAATTGGTTGGTTACTGTGTGTGTCAAATTCAATATTTACAAAGTGAAGCTATCTATATATTTAGATGCTTGTTTTATATATATATATATATATACATATATAGATATATTTTTAAAGATTTTATTTATTTATTTGACAGACAGAGATCACAAGTAGGCAGAGAGGCAGGCAGAGAGAGAGGAGGAAGCAGGCTCCCTGCTGAGCAGAGAGCCCGATGTGGGGCTTGATCCCAGGATCCTAGGATCATGACCTGAGCCGAAAGCAGAGGCTTTAACCCACTGAGCCACCCAGGTGCCCCAGATGTTTGTTTTATATTTTAATCAATTTTTACTAAAGTGAAAATTTAAAACCTAATGTATCAAACCAAAATCTTTTTGAGCATAAATATAATGTTTCAAAAAATAAATTGTAGGGTTTTTTTCTTCAAATACTTCCACTTTCCTCTAAACTAAATCAGCTATTAATTTGCTACCACGGTCATTGTCCCAGCTTTTTTTCTTCCAAATGTCAACATCTTGTCCATGTCAAATGTTTATTAAGACTTTAAGTAGCAAAAGGCCCAGACAGAATGAAAAAACAAAAACAAAACCAAAACCATATTAATTCATCTAGTCACTTAAGATCTACTGCAGAAGCTGTAGTAGGAAAAAAATAGATTAGGAGTATTGCAATGGAGAGTTTATCTGACATTCTAGTTTTATACTCCTCAGGATAACTGGTATTAGAGTATTGGCAAACACCTTAGTTAAATGACATATAACAATCTGTCTCCAAATCTCAGAATGATTTCACCATTGCTTTTTTGGTTAACTCTGAGTTTTCATTTTCATTTGGAACCAAAACTTAACCCAGTTGTGAAGCCTGCCTGGACTCTGGTTTGGAATGGTTCCCAACCCCAGCACTACCCTCTTAGAAAATGCTCTTGGCCCAGACTTGGAAATACCTAAGGACCTGGGCTGCCATGCTCGACTTCAGGGTGACCTTAATACCACTTTGTGTACTCTTACTATCTTTACTCCTAAAAGTAAAGCAAAACCCAAAGGATTCAGTTCTTAGGAATTATCCCTCTCATCTGACAAATGGGAAAATTTCCCTTGCCACTTTCCCTAATCCCTCTGTCCGTGGATATTTGGAACCTTAGTGTGTGCAAGGCGGCCAACTCAGAGCTGCAGGAAGCACTGAGACGTGGCTTCACGGCTGACTCTCCGTCCCCTGGCCTTCTGAGGTCGCTGAGGCCTGGTAGAGGATGGGACAGACATCCAGCCCCTTAAACAACAAAGTGTTTCCTTAAATATCTTCTGAAAGGAGGGATATAGTGCATAAGTAAAATAATAGTGATTAATAATTATCTTAAAGTTTATTCCTTTACTCACAAACAATCCTCCCTAGGAGGTCACTTACGATTTCCTTCTAGAACAGAAGAACGCATTCGCAGAAGGAAGGTAGGGCTGCTGCTGCTGGTGCTGGGCCTGGCATGGGGGCAGGAAGAAGCAGGCAGTGAAAAGGCTCTTTCATTCCTCTGGCAAAGACAGCCTTGCAGCTGGGGCCATGGTCTGCTCTGTGGAGCCCCGGCCTCCTGCGAGAGAGCATGTGTTGCTCTCATGATCCAAGTCTTAGCCACCAGCCGTGGGCTGCAGCCAGGAGATGGGGAATGCAGTTAAATGGCCCATTTAATTTTATAAAATGTGCTTGCACATTTTATTTTCCCTCCAAATCAAGAATAGCTACTGATTTAAACTTCTACTTGTAATCCCTCTGCCTTAGAATCAGGATGGTGATTTTCTGATTAACATGGGTACTTTAGTTCTATCCTTACCCCATCGGTTTCCTCAACTGTAAAACGAGAAGGTGGTAATAGATGTGTCTAAGGTTCCTTCCAAATGAAAACAGATATTATGTTTAAATCAAGAGAATTTCAAGTGACTCACACTTGACTGTTAAGAAGAATATAAAAACAAAAGAGTATCTGCCTATTTTCCTGTTGGCCTTTTTCTATCGTTTTAATAGGGGAACCTGGGTAGCTCAAGTGGTTAAGCATCTGCCTTTGGCTCAGGTCATAATCCCAGGGTCCTGGAATCAAGCCCTGCATCGGGCTCCCTGCCCAGCAAAGAGTCTGCTTCTCCCTCTGCCTCTGCTGCTCCCCCTGCTTGTGCTCTCTCACTCTGTCAAATAAATAAATAAATAAATAAATAAATAAATAAATAAATAAAATCTTTAAAAAAGAAAAAGTTTACCTATTATAATTTAGTGACTCCACTTTGTGTTGATTATTTCTCCACTAACATCCCCAGCTTAAAACAAGCAAAACTATAAAGGTTTCTATTCCAAACCAAAATTTTAAATATAGACATACACACATAGCTGGTGACACAGCATGGAAATGAAAGCCCAGCTAAAACGTAACCCCGTGGTTCCCAAACTTCAGCAGCCATTAGAATCACCTAGCTAATTTGGTAGGTAAAGGGAGCCCAAGAGTTAGTTTTTAAGAAATTCTAAGTGAAACTGATGCTGCTGGTCCAGGACCATGCTCAGAAAACTGCTGCTTTTTAGCAGAATTCCCATGGGGACCTAGTCCCAGCTTCTGTTTTTTTCAAATCCCTTCAAGTCGGAATGTGCCTTAGGCAATAGTTTCTCTGCTCTACGGTTTGTCCATTATCAGCAAGTCCTGATGATAATGGTTGTTTTTCTTCACGTCAAAGAACTTTCCACCTATTCCTCACCAACTGGCCACCGATTTCTCTGTTTTCTTGACTATTTCCTTCACAGGATTTCAAACCACTGTAAATCTTGCATTTTAATACTTAGTTTTCTTTCTGTTTTATTTTTGCAGCCGATTAAGAATTATCACTAGCACGTATCCCTTTTTTTTTTTTTTTTTTTTTAAAGATTTATTTACTTGACAGACAGAGATCACAAGTAGGCAGAGAGGCAGGCAGACAGAGAGAGGCAGAGAGAGAGAGGAGGAAGCAGGCTCCCCGCCGAGCAGAGAGCCCGATGTGGGGCTCGATCCCAAGACCCTGGGATCACGACCCAAGCCGAGCCGAAAGCAGAGGCCTTAACCCACTGAGCCACCCAGGCGCCCCACACGTATCCCTTTTTAATCCCTCAGCCATTGTGGTCCAAAACTCTGCCAAAAGTTCTGTGCTGCCCAGAACACAAAATAAATGGAAGAGTGCGAGGCTGGTCTAGTCAGGGCAGCAAGGCCAAACGTTCGCAGTGTGTTTCCCTAACGTGCAGAGAGGGGCAGTATCATGTCTGTTGTACCAAGTGTTCATTTTTGTCGAAGCAGGATATGAGCCTAAGATTGTGGAAGGATTCGGCTTAAAATTTTTATTTTGTAGTATTTAGCCGATAGTCTTTAGTAACAGGGAAACTGCTTTATACCCCTAATCACAGGCAATGCTTTTCAGTTAATGCCTCTTTATAACCAGCGTGGTTATAATCAATGTGGTAGATCCCTATCTCCAAAGAGGGGTCTAGAGAATAAATTATGTTTATCATACATACATCTATCATACAGCAATAAAGAGGAGAAGGGGTGTTTATTTGTATGAAATAAAAACCGTAATTTCTTTTTTTTAAATATTTATTTATTTTTTTAATTTCAGTGCTCCAGAATTGTTTATGTACCACACCCAGTGCTCCATGCAATACGTGTCCTTCTTAATACCCACCACCAGGTAAAACCATAATTTCTTAAGGTACTTATATGACTTAATTCCTTAAAAGGCTGATACCTTATGCTAGAAGTATAGTTACATGCCCTATTTTCTTTTTATCTGCCAATATGAGGAACCAACCTGATTTGTTAGAGGGCCAGCATTTAAACACAACAATTCTGGAGGCTTATTTAGCAAGGCTCTTTCTTTTTTTAAGTACCCTCAAGGTGGGGCTTGAACTCACAACCCTGAGATCAAGAGTCACATGCCTTATTAGCTGAGCCAGCCAATGGCCCTCTTTTAAGCTGATAAAGCAAGATCCACTCTTCTGTTTCCCGCCCCTCCTTCCCACTTCCCTTCCTGCTCTTAGAGTCTTGGCATTTGGCAGGAAGAGGTGAGTCCGGGGGAGTCCAGTGGGAACAGATGAAGCAGTGCTGCTGCTGGTGCTGATGGCACGGGGTGGGAGAATTTCACCCCAGTACTAAAAGGATCCAAGTTTTGCTTACAGACAAGCTTGCTGAAAACAGCCACTCATCCCAGCCCTTCTGAGTTCTGCCCAATCAATGGCCTTGCCAGGTACTAAGGCATCTCTTTGCCATTCATGGCCATTATGACTAATTTTAAAAATTACGTGTATATTTTTAGTATGTGCTCTCTCTGTGTGTAAGTGTGTGTGTATAAGTGTAAGAGTAAGGGTTACCATGCTTTGGGCTTCAGTATCCTAGCCACTGTCCTCCATCTCAAGAATTCCAAACTTCTTTTCATCTCATGCTTCTGAATTAGAACTTTCTGCTACATTTAAAGTGTTCAATAGAACTTTAAGCTCCCCATTAAAATGGCTTAAATATATGAAATAATTTCTTTTTTTGAAAGCTACTCACTCAGTGACATATTTGACTACTTCACATTTCCAGAAACATCTATCATATTTTACTAAAGAGATTCAAATGTCACACAAAACTTATCAACACAATGCTTTGGGGCGCTTGGTTGGTTTAGTTGGACAAGCGTCTACCTTCGGCTCAGGTCATGGTCCCAGGGTCCTGGAATCCAGCCCCACATCTGTCTGGCTCTCTGCTCAGCAGGAAGCCTGCTTCTGCCCCTCCCACTCCCCCTGCTTGCGTTCCTTCTCATGCTGTGTTTCTGTCAAATAAATAAATAAAATCTTAAAAAAAAAAAAAACAAACCCAAAACCGAACCGAACACAATGCTTTGACTCTCGTGGTGGTGTTGTGAATTATTACTGCAGGCAGAAGCTATCATATTACTCCATGACTTTTATCAGAATAGACTGGCGGATCTAAACAGTTCCTTTTTCTAGATGTCTTACATTTTTTTTCATCTTTAATTAGACTGAGTTACTGAAGTGGCCATTGCTTTAGTAAGTGAATATTCTCAGTTCTACAGCTATTCATATGCAAAAATGGATACCTGCTAATTATTTACTCTGGCCAGGGGCATTATTTATTTACAGAGCTGGTAATGTTTTATGACTCTTGTGAACTGGTCTACAACCAGGGTTCTGCTCTTGTTCTAAATTTTGCTTTCCATTTAATTATAACCTTGAGCTAATACAGATATTGTTTTTAGTTTTTCACTAGGTATTCAGGTCAAGAAGATAACAGATCTGCTTGAACTCTGAAAACAGAAGTCCTTGAGGATCCCTTTAAGGCTGAAACTGCCATTCTCATTAGCCTCATAAATCTAGATTAGACCTTTTGTGATTTGTGATATAGTTGTATATACTAACTTGTGGAGCTGCTGAGACGATAAGCATTAACGATCTCCCAACCCCTGCCCCCACCATGATATGCCTGCCAGAAGGGCCAGAGGAAGTGGCTTGGGGAGAGAAGAGCTGCCAAGTCCTTGACTTGCCTTTACTCCTCATGAAGACAACAGCATTCTCTAGAAGCAGCCCCCCCC